>NW_019396724.1:0-166970 GCF_000591075.1 Eurytemora carolleeae
ACAAAAAGATCCACAGCAATCTAAACAATAAACATATTAATTATTCAAACATTCAATTGGATTAGGTTGACGGTAGAGAATATTTGAATTGTTAAATATTGACTTATCACAATAATACCTGCTGTCCAGAACATTCTAGAGCAAGCTTCTTGTAGAAATCTGTTGTAGGGCCGAGCAGTGCAGAATCAAACCCATCTTTACTCTAGATAGATAAATAGATAAATAGATAAATATATAGAAGTGTAAAAAGAGAGAATAGATTAATAGATATAAGTGTACATAGATACTAGATAGAAGGATAGGTAAAAGTATATATATATAATAGAGTGTAACAAGGATTTACTACCGAAGATTGCTGGAAAAGCATGAAACATAATGTATAGTTAATTTCTTTGTCAAATAAAAAAGTGAAGTTTGAAAATGAAAATAGATAGACAGAAGGATAGAAGTGTGATAGATAGATACGAGACTAACCGACTTTGATGTTGGGTTGGGGGATTATAATTTTAACTATAACAGCTTTTAAGGCTGGGATGTTTTTAATTTTTTAGGGGGATATAAGTCAACGATTATCAATATATTTCCCCATATCAGCAAAAAAACATCTAGAACAATCCTATTACACACAGTGGGGAAACATAATTATCTTAAAAGAGGGGGAAATATTTTCAAGAAAATATGTACCCGTCGTCCCTGGATCCCTACCTGTCCCATCTCCCTGTTCTTGAGTGCCCCTGGTCCACAGCTGGGCAGTGTACACTGTACAACCGTTATTCGGCCTCCGGTAGGAGATATCTAGCAAATCAATCAATCAATCAGACAAGAAACAAACGACGAAAAATAATCAAGATTTTAAACCAATTATCAATTAACCACACAACCAATCAAACCCTTGAGGCTGGTTTAATTGTGCACAAAAACGAATATTATTAACAAGGCCCATTATTCCGCTGAAATCTTAATTGTTTACAACAAAACCTAGTTACAAAGCTATCCTAAATCAGTTGCCGTAAGCGTGAACAAACAATACATACTGGAATCAAGATGAAGGAGTGTTTACCATTTTATAAGCAGCTTGTAGAGCAGCCCCTAGGCAACTGTCTGTCTCCTGGCTTCCGTTGAACAGCTCAGGTAGGTCGGTCAGCATCTCAGTTATCTAGAATCAATCAATCAATCAACCGACAAATCGATCAATCATCTTATCAACCGACCATATTAGTATTAAGCAATGATTAATTGATCGATTCAATACAATTAGCAACTGGATCACACTAAATCTACTTCAAGTGAATTTAAACGAAATTTCAAGTTGTTCCAACTCCACGAATACAAGAGTAACAGGTCCGATTAACAACGGTACCCTTTAAACCAATATTTGAATACCAATGAGAAAGGTTTCGTCATTTTCTGTCAAGTATTTAAACTTCACAAGTTCACTGCCTCTGTAGCATATATCCAAAGGTCTCTTATTACAAAGAAACTAAAATAGAAAATAATCTCGAAAAATAGGAATATTCATTCATGTTGTACCTGCTGCTTACAGGCTTGAAGGTTTACTAGTAGATCTGAAGGAGAAGGAAGGAAAATATCATCAACGTCGCCTAAATAAATTCTAAATAAACATTTTAAAAAAAAAACATTTTTTTTCATAATTGCCTTGATTTCTTATTTCATACATCCCCCCATTCCCAAATTTTCTTATATCCCCCAAATTTAAAATGTTCTGCGTACCAACTATAAGCTGAGAAGCTTGAGAAGCCCCATCTGGGATCATATAGAAATGTAGAGTTCTATCATACGTTATAAATCCGACCTGAACAAACAGTATTTAAAATGGCGGAAATTAAAAAAGTCGAACAAATGACAGTTGTAAATAAATTTAAATTGTTTAAAATATCATGATAAAAAAGCCGAAATGATAAAATGAAAAAACGCGGAGGAAAATCAAAATGGCCATGGATTTTCCACCGAATCCAAAATGGCGGAGAATCGAAGATGGCCGACTTTCCCGCCAAATCTGATGGTTAACCTGAGTTCTTGAATCTCCTGGCAGTTTATCTAATTCATCAAGGAGAATATCACAGAAGTTCCGCAAGTAACCAGATTCTAAATGAAATATAATAAATATTTTGTCAATCACTAAACCAAGGCGATTAAGAACAGGCCTCGGTTAGAGAACTTTCAAAAAAAAAACATTAAATTATTTGAGGAAAAAATGGGGTATCCAATATCAATTTAGGAATAACTGTACTTAAAAACAGTCCTTTTTTGGTGCTGGGACGTTAAATTTTGAGAAAAAAAACTAAAATGTTTATTCATTATTGTTTTAAAAAATATTCTACCTAAAGCTTGTCTTGAAACGTCCAGTAAGAAAAGATAAACTGCTGGCTGGGGAGGTCGTAGCATATATTCCTGAGGTTAAAATATTAATTAACAGTTTCTAAATCGTTTGTTGGAACGAACTTGAAGTAAACGATAGTTATTTAATGAAATAAATGGGTATTTCTAACGAACTTTAAAAAAGTCATTTAATGAAATGAACGAGTATTGCTGACGAACTGGAAAAAACAATAGTTTTTTAATAAAATGAACGAGTATTTCTAACTGGGGTGCTATAAAAATGAACGAATATTTTAACAAACTTGAAAAATAACAAGTTATTTAATGAAACGGACGATAATTTCTAAACGAACTAGAAAAAAACAATAGTTATTTAATAAAATAAACGAGTATTTCTAACAACTGGAAAAGCATAAGCTTCTTCCTGAACGAACAAACTTCTGAAAAACTATCGTTTTTTTTTATAAAACCAACGATTTTATTAAACGAACGTTACTTAGAAAACTAACGAAATATATAGAAACTGAACAAAAATTCTAAAAAAGGATTGAATTCAATTTGAAAAATAAAACGAACTGGGTGGTTAACGAGTAGTACAAACGAATACCTGAGGTGCTATAAACTCTATTGTACTGGATTTACACTCTGGTCTCCGGGACGGGTCTCCGTAACTCTTAGAAACTGGATCATACAGGAACTCTTCCGGTAGTTCGTTCACTCTGAACAGTTGATAATTATGGTAAATCATACAACTTCATTTATATTTTATTTTCCATTTTATTGTAATAAAGATTATTTTTCCCCCCGTGCCTAGGATATCCATTCTGAAAAAATGGATCCGGATCCAGGTCATGAAGATTTTTAAAAGTTTTTATTTGGAAAATTAGAAAAATTTAAATTTCTTTGCAAAGAATACAAATATTTTCAAAATGGAGTGGTTTTTTATTAATTTTACTTTTTCATTTTACCTATAACATAAGTTGCATCTCCACCGTCTCTGATCCACAAAATGGACAAAAGGATTTATATACGTTCTACAGGATCGACATCTAGATAGATATGTAAATTGTAAATATTTCAGTTTTTAACTTCACATTTTTTATTAAAAAAGAATTACGTAAATAGATAGATATGTAAATAAATAGATAGTTAATCAAATGGATAAGTAAATTGGTAGGAAGGAAAAATATATAGAAAGATAATTATTTCAGTTTTTAACTTCACATTTTTTATTAAAAAAGAATTATACTAAACATAACGTTTCACGACATCATGACGATCCTCAGTAGTTACAATTCTTTGAAGATAGATAATTATATAGATAGTTAAATAAATCGTTATTGTTTTAGCTATTATTAAGATATTATTTAGCTATTGTTGTTGTTTTAAATATTGCTATTGTTTTAGCTATTATTGTTTTAGCTATTGTTCAAGTTTTAGATATCGTTTTAGCTTTTTTAGCTATTGTTATTGTTTAAGCTATTGTTATTGCTGTTGTTTTAGCTCTTGTTATTGTTATTGTTTAAGCTTTTGTTATAGATTTAGCTATAGTTATTGTTATTGTCATTTACCTGACAATAGTACTGCACTGTATAACGGGTAGATGAGACAGATCCTTGTACGGATGTATTAAAACTCCCAGGGGCAACCTAGACAATAATAATCCACGATTTTTACTTCATTCAAGAATGAATATACAAAATTGCACAAAATAATTTATTTGGAGTTTCAGTATTCTATTTTATTTAATATTTCTCACTTATAAAACTAATTTGAGAATGCTTGATCAGACAAAGCTTTCAAGGGTTCTGTTAAAAATAGGGTATTGCCATCTTTGCATGAATGGTCATTTGAAGTTACGCGTACAGTCCCTTTAATATAACTGTGATTTTATTTCCTACCTGGCTTTTTTAAGAAGAGAATCCGTTTCAGGAATCTTTGATAACGTACATCTAGAAAAATAAAATTTTTCAAGTTTTTTGGAAACCGAACACGATTTTTAGGAAATAAAGACTTTAACATTGTCTACTTAAATCTATAAATATACTTTGCTTGTCTTGGTGTTTGTCTGTTCCTTTGTGTGGGACCTCAAATTACCCCAGGTCAGGTTAATAGATGCTCAAAACTACAATACGTTGTCGCCAAAAATATTTGATTTTCGTAAAATTTTGAAATTCCACGAACACAAAATTGTAAATCCGCAATTTTTTTATTATTGTTCCATCGAAGAGAAATTGCTGGAAGATTAAACATCAAATAAATGTTAAATAATCATAGCCTAGGAAAAATTAAAAAGAAATTTTAAAAACATTACCTAAAAATATCCCTTGAACAGTTGATTGTATTCCATTGTTCAGCCTTTTATAATTTATATTCAAACTTAAATTTTGACTACAATGATTTAATATTAAATAAATGAAGGTATGAATGAGAGGATAACTGAATCAATGCAAGAAAAGATGAATAATAAATGAAAGAATGAATGTAAGGATAAATAAATGAATAAATAAAAAATTAACGAAAGAATAAATGAAGAAATGAATGAAAGGATGAATGAAAGGATGAATAAAAGGATGAATGAATGGATGAATGAAAGAATAAACGAATGATAGGATGAATTAAAGGAAGGATGAATAATGGTATGTATGATGAATGAAAAAATGACTGAATCAATGAAAAGATATAAAAGAAATGATATTTTTTCAATTTCATTAGAAACAGGTTCAATTACCGGAAATTACTTGGAAAGAGTAGATAAATTATATGTAAATATTATAAAACATCTGCTAAAGTTAACCAAATGAATGGGAAAATATGCCCATGTATGCCGGATATGCCCATGTATACCAGATATGCCCATGTATATCGGATATGCCCATGTTTGCCGGATATGCCCATGTATACAGGATATGCCCATGTATACCGGATATGCCCATGTATGCCGGATATGCCCATGTATGCCGGATATGCCCATGTATGCCGGATATGAACATGTGTACCGGATATGCCCAGGTATAAGCATGATAAGTCTATTGAAATTCCGTTTAAAGTTCCTGAAAATAAAGTGGTAATTTTACATTGATATTTATTGAGTTGAACTATGAAAGAAAAAGAAATGAAAAACATAGCATTATTAAAATGGAAATGAGTATTTTTATGCAGGGGTACTGTATATACTTCAGAATGGTTTTTGAAGTTGCTTTTTATCCTATATATATACCCCTGTCTTGATGATTGAGAATTTCTAATTTACAGGTTTGAATATTATTCCTGAAGTTTAGGTTTGGGAGGTTTTATCTCTTCAGCTGGGAGAATATGTCTGTTCTGTAATAAATCTACACTGTCCTGACCCCACATGCGTTGGAACCCTGAATATATAAATGTATAAATCAATCAATAAATCAATATATCAATCAATCAATCAAATCCATCAATGCAAACATTGTAATAAATCCCATACACAATGGAAATCTGAAAATATCAATCAATCAATCCATCATATACGGTGGAAACCTGTATATATTAATGAATATAAGGAATCAATCAATCAATCTGAAATCAATTCCATATTGTCCAGGATCAATGGAGAGAAGTATCGATTAATTAATTAATAAATCAATGAATCTTATCCGTCAATCGACTAATCCATCAATCATAAAAACATACCTTGTTGAGTAACTGATATTCCTCCCATTTTATTACTCAGTAACTGCATATCTCCACCGAATCTAGTTAAAATATTTTTTTTTTCATCCCATAAAAGTGAAAACGGCTGAACCGATCAGATCCAACATTTTTTAGTAATTTTTATCACCCCACACATCATCCAGATTGGACAAACACCAGGCTCGAATATATTTAGAAGACGACATTCTATAAGTCCATTGAAGCCAAGAGGATACATATTTGTACAATTAAGATACATTAGTACCCCTTGCAATACAAATTTGTGTCATTTTATAACGTAAATGTTTACAAAATTCTGGTTTGTTTACTATTACCATAAGTATAGTTGTACTATGTACATATAGCATACAATTACTTTCTTGTTATTCTTTGTGATTATATATTTATATTAGGCTTTTAAGGCGTTTCGCTCCCATCTTCTATTTTCTAATTGTGAACATGTTCTCCTAGTGTACATTGTAAAACAAAACAAAAGAAGAGTTCCACCCATTTGAGGAGGTCCACCCATTTGTGGAGGTCCACCCATTTGTGGAGGTCCACCCATTTGTGGAGGTCCACCCATTTGTGGAGGTCCACCCATTTGTGGAGGTCCACCCATTTGTGGAGTTCCACCCATTTTTGGAGGTCCATCCATTTGTTGGGGTGCACCAATATGTGGGGGTCCACCCATTTGTGAGGGTCCACCAAAATTTTGTTGAGGCACTCCTAGCGGAGAGGGACCACCCATTGGTAAGGGTCCACCCATAGGAGATGGACCACCCATGGTTCTACTCCTAGGTAAAGAGGAATTAAATGGAGGCTGTGAGACAGAGGTTGAGAACGGAGGTCGGACATCTGAATTCTGCAGGTTTGGAGTCGACCTGGAGCTGGGTAGAGATGGCCCGATGGGCGAAACTGCCGGAGATGGTCCTGTGAAATATGATGAGGCAGGACCAGAAGAAGATGGTGGGCCGCTAAAAGCGGGAGATGGTCCTCCGAGATTACTGGGGGTATTGGATCGGGTAGAAGTTGCACTGGAGGAGGGTCCGAGTGGGGCCAATGTGGGGGGTCCAGAGGTGGATGAAGGTGGTCCAGGGGCCCGAGGACCGGATGTACTTTGACTAATAGCAGAGGATTTCCCTGAGGATGAATGAGATTGTCCAAATTCTAAAAAAGAGCTTTTTTTACAAGAAATTTTGAATATTCTAAATGAAGTAAAAAAATAATACCGAGAAATACAGAGAAATACAGAGCAGTTTTATTTACTGTGTATTTTAAACGAGAATATTATAAATATTCTTGATACATTACTGAGATCCTTTTCTTCCAAATCTAAAGTTTTGGAACTAACTCATGTCAGATTTTAAATTTATAACTCAAACTCATTTATGAGTAGAGCAAAGTTATTTACAGCGTTTAGGATTCATTTAATTTTAGGATTCATTTAATTTTGATCCGGATCCGCACTGAAAAATAAATGGATCCAGATCAATTCTTTAAGAATTATTTTTTTAACAAAAAATAATTTTTAGTTTTTTTTTTTGCTTATTTCTATCCTTAAACCTGATTAACCATTCAGAAATGAGGAATTTTTTATAATCTCTCTTCTTTTGATATTTTGATATTATTATGATATTTTACCCCTTGGGATCCGGATCCGTGGATCCCCATATTTTTGCGGATCCAGATCCAGGAAGCCAAAATCTTGCGGATCCAACGTATCCGGATCCTTAGTACTTATTTTTTTTCAATATTATTTTTATGAGATGATTTTGTGAGAATGAAAGGAGTTTACCTGAAGCTACCGGGGTACTGGAAAATTGAACACTAATAGGAAAATATATTTCAATAAAATGTCTCGACTTTTTTATGAAAAAGAAAAGTGCATTTTCATCATCATTTTGATGCAGATCCTGAAAAATAAAGGATCCGGATCATGAATATTTTTCGCGGTTTTTAGTACGAATAAATATGGTTCACCATTCAATGATTAGAATGTTATTTCTGCATTTGTTTACAGTGAAGATGTGCGTTTTGATTGGAAACTAAATTGTTTGAAATGTTATAGTTGAAATTTTATATACTTGAATATAGTTGAAATTTTATATAGTTGAATTAAGTTGAAATTTTATATAGTTGAATATAGTTGAAATTTTATATAGTTGAATATAGTTGAAATTTTATATAGTTGAATAATGAATATAGTTGAAATTTTATATAGTTGAATATAGTTGAAATTTTATATAGTTGAATATAGTTGAAAACCAGTTCTCTTTGGGCGGAGATTGTAAACAAGAATAGATGCGTCAGTGTTAGTCTAGTATCCGAGGAGGTTAAACGCATTTAATATTGATAATTTTGATAATTCACATAATAGTTTCCTATGACCAGAATATTTCATAGATTATTTTTATGAAAATGTATTCCATGTCAGGCTCTGGCATCCGTCCTGTGTTTACTTTTCCGCCCAAAGACAGTACACTGCAGTACAAAAAAATGCGTACACCTCTGAAATAACTTTCCTTGCATTAGTACCTTGGATCAGATAACGTCTCGCTTACGTACGTAGGAATTATCTAACTATCAGATAAGAATTCGGCCAACGTCCTAAGATGTGACAGTTTAGATATATGCACAAATTTTATAGTCGGGTACTGGGGCACATATTAATCCTACACTCGATCTTAAAGAAAATACTCAATAATTTGAAAACAAATAAGTTTAGAGTTTGTCCTAGTATACAAGAGGGTCCAAAAATAGTTCTCTAGGAAATTATTAATATTTCTGCACCACACTTGCTTGCTTGAAAATGTGTATGAAGATAAGAAAGAATACAAAAAATTAAAACTAGCAGAGACTAACTGAATCAATCAAGAATTTAATTACCTGGTGTGCCACTTGACGGTCCATTTTTAACTGGTCCATTACCACCGTTGATCACAGGACGAAAACTAGGTGGGCCCAAGGGCCGTGGAGTCCCGGTTGGACCAGGTGGACCCAACTTAGTCAAAGAACCGTTGATTCTTGGCCCTGGCGGTCCAATAGGTCCCCCAGGGGGGGCATGGGGTTTGTTTATTGACCCAGGCGGTCCAAGTGGTCTAGGTCCAAGATTTGGAGTAAGCAAACTAGGCGGCTGAATCCCGTTCATGATGTCTAAATCACAAAAACACTTCTGAAACGAAAATTATGAAATAAAATGACTGAACAAAGTTTACGACAGCTTCGGTGTACATGGTAACCAAACAAAAATGAAGATTGATCATCAAAAAGAGACCTGGTAATAGACTAAAACATATTTTTCTATGAGGGGAAAAACATCAGACTTAATAAATATGTTTATATGCAATTTTTTAGAAATTTAAATGAATTAAAAACACAAAAGTCAAGGTCCACGTCAGCCCACTGTGTACTGTGAAGGATAAACAGCTGATACACCCCGTGACGTCAGAATGCTCGAATTCCAAATTTGAAAATACCCGCGAACATAAAAGTCGTCTTTATAGAAGACCAACATTTGGGAAGGAAATCATTTTCATTGTAGATAGGCTAGGNTGTTTAGGTAAGTTTTTTTTTTCTTTAAATTAAAAAAGGAGTACTTTTTGAAATAAATCGTTATGAACGAAGTGATTTTATTTAATGAAATGTGAAATGATAGCTGGTTGCTTGTATTTAAATAAACTTTTCCTTTAATGCACTTTAATTAAATACTTTTACATAAAGTTTAATGATTTTTACCAAAAAAGTAAAACTATGGAGTCCGGGAAGAAATCATCATCATTGGAGTACTATTGGAGACCTTTTTTCAGACACCCATGGACGTCTCGTTTTCATAAGATACCTCCATATTTTCATTGGAGACCTTTTTCATTGGAGACCCCCATGGACGTCTCGTTGGAGACCCCCATATTTTCATAAGAGACCTCCATATTTTCATTGGAGACCCCCATATTTTCATAGATGACCCCATATTTTCAATGGAACCCCCCATATTATGTTTCCCAATGAAAATCTTAGGGTCTCCAATGAGAATCTGGGGGTCTCCAACTAAAATATGGGGGTCTCCAACTAAAATATGGGGGTCTCCAACGAGACGTCCAGAGTGGTCTTCTACGGAAAGAGGTCTCCAATAGTACTTCAATAATGACGATATCTTCCCAGACTTAAAATATGCGGTTTTATGTTTTTTGATGTTTTGACATGTTTTGATGTATTTGAATGTAGTCCTCAAAACTTTCCAGCTATTTTGAAATAAAATAATCATTATTTAAAAAAACGATTGCATTAAAAAACAATTGTTTTCGTTTTTTGAAAACGACCCTTCATTATAACGACCATTAACGACAACCCTTCCTTAACGATCGTTAACAACCTTTTATAGAGAAAATGCATTTTTTGGTTCTTAGCAATGAATCATATATAAACAATAAGCAATAAACATGAATGTTAATAATAATAAAACTTAATTACATAATATGCCGAAAAAAGGGACCCACAAAAATAGAAGGGCATTAGATCGAATGAATGGTGACTTCTGAACGATTAAATGTTACGTTTATACATAAATGCTCAAATAATCTTTAAACATATTTAACTAACTTTAAATGCTCTCTTACGCCCCTGATATCTATATTCTATATTCCTATCAATTACAGGTAGGTTTCCACAAAACAGTAGATTCTCTTGCGCATGCAGTTTCCCGTTTTTGCACGAAACGACTTTTTTGCATGAAATTTTGCATCATTTTCGTATCAATACGAACCCTGCAGGTTTGCACAAAATAGCGCATTCATTGGAAATAAATATCTTTTTTGCACAAAATTGCGGATAAATACTTTAGAAAAGTCATAATTTTTGCATGATTTTGCGCATTAATACGGAAATAAGTTGTTTCATGATTTATTGCACAAATATAAAAGATTTAAATGTTTGAACAATATGTACACAATTAGTTTTATTAAAAACAACTTCCATAGCTGCAATATTTTATTCATATTTATCATTTTTCTATAGTTCAGACAAGGTCAAAATGTTGGTTACGAAAATCTTTCTTGGAATACCTATATTAACAAAGTTAAGAGTAAAATCAGCCTTGCCTCAATGCAAATATTAAGATTAAAGAACATTTTTCCAACTGAAAACTTGGTAAACCTTTATAATGGGTTGTTTAGACCTCATATTGACTTTGGTTTATTAGCCTGGGGAGGTGTTCAACCATCAAAACTTAAAGGGTTAATTAATCGCCAGAAAAAAATGTGTACGAAATATCAACAAAAGCTAATACAACTCACACACTGGTCAAATATTTAAGAAATTAAATGTCCTGAAGTTTAACGATTTGTTTGACTTGAACTGCAAGTTGTTTATGCATTCTATTGTTCACAAAAAACTTCCCTCCTGCTTTGAAAGCATGCTCAAAAAGTCCAATTCTTCATTTTTCCCAGTAAATGGAATTCCTTAACCCAAGATCTGCAAGCTTTAACAAAAAGAAATTCTCTGAAAAATCATCTGAGTGCCGACTGTTTAATTTCATATAAAATATTTCTTGTAAAAAATCGTTCTCTGGGAAATTACCAAACAGACAGTATAAATTCCGTCCAATTGTCTCTGAAGTCTCATCCTTTGTGGATAACCCTGTATACATATATAATGTCATCATTCTACTCCCATGGTTTAAATGGTAATTGGTCCGCCATCTTGTATTTGGAGAAGGAAGAGAAGAATTAGCAAAACTATCAAAACTACTTTCTTCAAAACAATCAGCTTTTGAAAACACGTTTACGAGGAGCAGTACAGTTGAAGGAAAACTAGCAAGAACCAGATCAGGTTTGTACTGCATCCACGTGCACGCACACGCGGACAGGTTGTTAACGAACAATATTTAGAGCAAAATTTTCTTAATTTCAAGAAAACATTTTTAAATGATAAACATTATTTTAAAGAAAATGATTGTAATTTGACATTCTTGAAGGAAGATCGATATTTCAAACAACTGTTTGTTAAGATCGATATTTCAAACAATTAGTGTTTAATGTAAGTGATTTTTAAACTTTACAGAAATATCGCCAGAAATTAAAATATAATTTCATTATTGCTCATCCTTAACTCTTAATTCATGATCAATTTGTAAAAGGTCAAAAAATAAATTCATAATTTTGAATTAATACATATGATTAAATGTTTAGGGCGTGCCAATGGAGAAACTGACTCTGGCTCTGAACTGCAAATTGTAATTGGTAAGTTAATTTGTTTAGAATTTAGAAAATTATTCCTCAGAATTTCAGTACAATTGCAAATGCACAAATTGAAGAAATCAAAATGTGCAATTATTGTCGTTGATAGAAAAGTGTTAAATATAAGGCTGTCGAAAATTTGCTTTAAGTTTTGTTCAGGACATGTTTATAATGATTAACATGTAAAAATTAATTTTTGTTTTTTTTTTCAAAAAGAATTTTTTGAATTAATTGATTAATTTCAGTGATGACAGTTGTTTGTGTAAGTTTACTTGCATTGATTGGATCTATATTCTTCATCTCGAAATCAAGGTAGAGCGCCTATACGTAAATACTTTGCTTGTCTGTCAGTTTGTTTGTTTATATCCAGTTAACGACTAACAGCTGAACCCAAATGTTTACTTATATATGGGCCCAGTGTAGGTTTATGGACTTTTTTGAACTATTATACCCGGTAAAAACGCCGACAAGAAAAGTCCGTTAAAATTGAGAATTATTAAAAATGACCTGCACTTTCAGAGCAATAGTTAAGGATTGTAAGCGTAATTTCAAGTGACCCTCCATGCAAAAATGGCAATGCCCGATTTACAACGTGGTACCCCTGAAAACTTTGTCTGATCAAATATTGATTATATATCAATGTTTTGTTTCTTTAAACTGCTTATTTTCATTTGCATTTCTTCGCAAAATTGATTTGTTGCTTTCTTATAAGAAGCAACGGAGAAACTGTCAGAAATAAACACTTTTTGAGTCAGAAAAACGGCAATTTCTTCCACAATTTTGATTGGATAAGGTTTAAAAGGACCTTTGTAAATTGGACCTTGCCATATTTAGATGGAGGATCACTTAAAGCATGCGGAGGCAGTAATATATCTTTCTTCTTGCGGCTGTAGATACCGTTTTCTCTTCTTTATTATAAAATGTATAGAATACACATAAAGCAAAGGAAAAAATACAGCTTTTAAAATACTCATTATCTTGGGGGAGGGGGGGGGGAGAATCATTGTATTAAAGGTGAGGCTAAAGGCTTAACTAGATATTGGGGAGGGGGGGGGGAGCATGATGGGAGGACTATTCGACGCGAATAAACAATCAGTTTATTTATAAATATTACATAATATTTTGGTCTCACTCATGCTTGCCATTAATTTGTCTCTTTAGACTGCTTGCTGTAGTTGCAATATAAATGCATTTAGTGCATGGATATTTTACTCCTTTTTGTTTACTTTCTTTATGGATTTTCAAGAATTTAAATAAATCTTATAATAATTAACAAAAAGCTATGTATACAGGGATTTCAGTAGTAATAAAAATGTCCATTCGTCTTCCTAATGTCATGTTTCGTGGGGCACCCTGTAGCTAAAATAAAAATTTAATATTTATATTATTTTGTTTAGGAAAAGAAGAAATAAGAAGTCTGAAGATAGAATAAGAATCCGTGAATCAAATGCATAATTATTCTTTTTTAAATTAAATAAATTCACGTTTAAAGAGATTGCTTACTTATTTGGATGACAGTAATACAATAAAAGGGACAGCAAGCCCGGTCCTTTATGCAAAGATGGGAATATATATAGAATATATACAGTGAAACCCTTGATAACGAATACATCGAAAGAATTCATCAAATGTCGTATTCTTCACATTCTGATAATTGAATATTAAAGATATTTAGTTTTTTAATTAAATGATTATATGGAACTCTTTAAAACTGTTTTCATATATTCATGGCTATTTATTTATTTTGGCAAATACTGAAATTTACGTAACATAGTATAAAACTCATTGAAAAATTGTCAAGACGACATTTGATAAATTCTGCCGATGTATTCGTTATTAAAGGTTTCAGCACTGTATAGTAGATATATATTATACAATAATATCCATATTTTGTATTTAAAAAATTGTTGGAAACGCCAAACCCTGGAAACGTCTCACTTTTTGAGGCGTTTCCATAGCACCACCTATAGGCCAAGTTAATTGTTTTGTATCGTTAGAAAAAAATTAATAAAACTTTAGAGATTTAAAAACTGTATTTTGTTAGTTTGCTTTAATTAAACTTTGCAATATCTTTAACATAAAAAAAAACGTTTTTTTGCATATATATCCTGCCAGGGTCTACATTTGACATACTTAAAGAAATAAAATGTTGCGAATGTAAAAATTAGCAAACATTTGCTTCTCTTATGTTTTGCTAAAATTGACGCTGAAATAAAATATAGATAATCGAAAAACGAACCTATCCGTGAGCCATAATATTCTAGAGGTATATAATTAAAGATCTGAAATTTTCCACGCTCTAGGAAAAAATGAACTGTGTTAAGAAAAGTATAAATAAATAGGCATAAAAACATTTTGTAAATTTTTATATTTTTTTACACACCTGGGTTATAATTGTTTTTCATAAACTAAAAGTTATAAATGTGTAATTACTGACGATACTTGAATTTTTAAAACTTTCGTTGATCAAGAATAGATGAGATATCCTTAGCTTTAGCTCAAAATACAGAGTACGGTTTCTGTAAAAGTGAATTCCGATTTTTACTCAGGAGAGAATAAAGGAAGGTTTCAGAATGGTATCACTTTATAAGATAGGAGAACAAGAATATCTGCCTTATAGTTACTCCTCTAGAGGTTTCAAGGGTACTGTTGTGAATCGGACACTCAGATATTAAGATTTATAAATAAAGCGCATCTAAACGTACTTTAAGGTGACCCTCCATACAAAAATAACTATACCCTTAAAACCTTGATCTTATCAAAAATGATAGGCTCGTTTTTCTGGCTCGAAAAGTGTTTTTTTCTTTGAGTTTTCCAGTTGCTTTCTATGCACAAGAAATGCGCATTTCACTGTCGCAGAGAAATCGCAATTTAAAATTAAAGAAACAAGAACACGAGAACATTTATATCACCTAAATTATTCTTGATCAGACCAAGCTTTAAAGGGTACCGTTGTAAATCGGACATTGTCATCTTTGCATGGAGCGTCACTTTAAATTACGCTTACAGTCCCTTTAAGTAATAAAAATTGTGCAGTAGGAAAACTATTTTTGTTTTATAGAAAAAACACATTGAAAATATTTTATGAGGGGGGAAACCCTAAATTGATAATTGGGTTAACATTTACAGAAAGCGAAAACACAGCGACCGTTCTGAAAACTCCGGTTTATTTAAAGTACCGGCCTGCCTTTTAAGCAGAACAAATTGTGCAGTACGCATACAGACGGCAAAATGGGGCGGTGTCACATTACACCTACTGCTGGGCTTCGTTTTCAAGTCCGTTGTGAGACATTTAGAGTTGTTTCCGCCTAAAGTGCTCCTCGAAATCTGAGTTATTTCTCCTATTGCAAAATTGTATTTTCGCCAAGTTAGCTTTAAAAGATTATGGGAATTCGTTTTCGCTGATCAAGGATATGAACCAAAATGTTTTTTCAAAACGAAAAACAAAGATCTATTTTACTAATCGTTTTAAAAAATCGTTTAAAAAAAGAAATCATGTAAATGTCTAGCATGCAATTTTGATACAGGATTTCCATCTCGAATTCTTGTGAAGCCAGGGGCGGATACGGGGGGGGCGGCGGCGGCAGGACCTTCGCACCCCCCTGAGATTTCAGAATATCTTCTTAATATCCCTTAAAAATATTTTGTCCCTGAATCTGGATGTTTTCTTCCGAAATAAATCTAGCACCCTCCTCACTTAAATCCTTTATCCGCCCCTGTATGGAGCCACTCAAGTCTAAAAGTTTTGCACGTCTAAAAACGGCTCTAAATATGATGCCCATCAGTAAATCTCATTCTCGCAAGATTATTTTGATCGAATCGTAATAACACATTCTTCGGAACAGAAATTATGTTAAAAACTTTAAAGAGAAAAAATTTATTTTAACATATTTACAATAGCAGTGCAACAAATAAGTATTAAAAAACTTAATATAAAAGTGTTTCTGTAGTTCAATCTTAGTGGATATTGAAAACCCAGAATATACATTTAATGGTTTACTTTAAGATCGAAATACAATTATATGTATTGTATATTGTATATTTGTATATTATCCAAAAAAAACATTTCAAAATTTGGGTTACTTGTCAAAAATTTAAATGATTTGAGTTGGATTCAAATTTCTTTTTCCATAAATTCACATGAACTCTAAAAGTATATGGCGAAAATCAGATGCCATTTTTTGTACTTTGTCTTTATTTTTCGGATATTTCTACTTTCTCACAGGTTTACCATCTTTCATACGTGCATACTGCATACATAACAAATACTAAATCTGAGATTATGAGTCGAACCCGTACAGTGTACGTCCTTGACGTTTGAGCGCAAAGACGACGTCAGTGGCCATGACAGTTTTGCGCTTAGCGTGCTCAGTATATGTGACGGCATCGCGCATAACATTCTCCAGGAAAACGCGCAATACAGCTCGTATCTGAAATATAAAGTTCATCAACGATAATGTTTCTTTACTCTTTATTATTGAATTGTACAATGTAAATTGTAAAACATTAATTTTATTTTTTTTAAGACATTTATATTTTATCTTTATTTCTTNTCATGATCTATATCAAATTATTGGTTTTAGCTGGGTTTCATTTCAATTTCACAATCATTTCTGGGATTAACTAAATCTATCAAATAAAAGGCTTCCTTTATCACCTTTCATCTTTCACCTGACTTAATTTATACCTTAAAGGTTGTCCACTATAAATTGAGACTTTTTGAACAGGTTATAAAATAAAAAATCCACCAATATGAAAAATCCGCGATATCAGCCACATGTGCCCTTGGAACTAAGTTGCATTGTTTTGAAGAATATTCATCACTATCTTTTAGGGCGATTAGCGGCCATCTTCTATTTCAGTTGTTAACATTTTTCTTTGAATACATTGTAAAACAAAAATTCTCGGATTTTATAACAAATTTCGTGGATTTTCAAAATAATGAAAAATCAAATTTTGTTGGAAGCTTTATGAAAATTCAACCCTACATAAACCTTCCCTGGGGTCACATAAGGTCCCATAAAAATTCAGGCCCGGTCGGTTCAGCCGTTTTGACGTTTATTGGACACAAACAAGCAAACAGACAGGCAAAGTATATACTTATCATTTTTCAAGATTAAGGACATGAAAGAGGAGTGGATGAAAATGCTTTTTGGTAGTTTCTACATTAAAAACTAATGTGCCACTTATAATTCATATTTAAAGGCCGTATACTGGAAAAAATATTTGCATACATGCACAGAGACTGCTTTTGGAGCCAGTGTTTTTCATGAAACTTGTCCTTAGTCAAAATTCAATCACCCAGCGTAAAGTTAAAACCGATAAGTGAGATCGTTTTTTCAAAAGCCCCCCAAATGGCCCCCCCGGAGTTAGGAATTCTTGATTGTGGATTTTACCTCTTCATAGACTAGACCAGAGATACGTTTAACTCCTCCTCTCCGGGCCAATCTTCGGATAGCAGGCTTAGTTATACCCTGGATATTATCTCGCAAAACCTAAAAATATTTTCAAAATGATTTTTGATGATTCGGGGGAATAAATGAGAAGTTAAAATCAAATATTTATCTATTTTTCACAATTCAGACATATATAACTTGTGGGGGGAAATTTATTTCACAAGGGGGAAAAATTGTTGAGAAAATATATACCCCTAGTGTTGTTATATGAATGGATCTAACCTTGCGATGTCTTTTAGCGCCTCCCTTCCCCAAACCTTTTCCACCTTTCCCTCTTCCTTCATAACCCATATTCAGCTTATTCAATCCTCCGGCTATCTCAGAAATCTGAAATAAAATAACATCGGCACTTGAGGTAGTTATATCTATATATAAATTTAGCTTGTCTGGGTGTCTGTTTGGGTGTTTGTTTGTTTGTTTGTATTTAATAAAAGTCAAAACAGCTGAACCGATCGCGCCCAAATTTTGTGAGGGACCTCACGTGACCCCAAGGAAGGTTTAAGAATGATCAAAATTTTAAAAATTTGTGTTTTAAAGTTTTTTATTTTTGTAAAGTTTTTGCGTGAAAAAATATTATGAAAGCCGAAAACTTTTTTATACTGTACAAAGAGAAGATGCTCACAGATAAAGCAAAAATTAAAAGTTGAAATAAAAGATGGGCCCGAAGCGTCCTAAAAGCCTAGTAGCTATATACATATATATATATAGCTGTAATCTCTGTTAGTCTGTTTGTTTGTTTGTCCGATCATTACTCAGGAACACCTGGACCGATTTGCCTCAAATTTTGATTGGGGAACTCGGGAGTTTAAAGTTTAAAAGTTTTAAAGTATAAAAGTTTGATGCAAACCTAAAAATATGTATATTTATTATTTTCGTAAATTTCATGCCAACTAATTTTTCTAAGTCAATATATTCACGAAACCTCAACTGCACTAAAATGCTTTTTAAAGTTAGAATTTAAAAGTTTCAAGAGAACTGTTATGTAAGAAATGTAATGCAAACATTTTGGAAAATATAATGTTTCATAATTTCTATAATTTTGAAGTAAACTGATGTTTTCATTAGAATTAATGTCAGTAAATTATCGATTTTTTAATAAATAGAAGTTCTACTTTGACAGTCTTGTAACAGGTATAATGGTACAACAGATAATGAATACATAATTGTGGAAGTTACAGACAAAATGCATGTATTAATGTTGATTAATGTTGATTTAGATGGATACAGATGAAGAAATGATGATGGTGTAAATTTGTGTAGAAGAATATTGGATTGGATTGAAAATAATTGATATCTATGAATATGGATTTAAGAAATTTGTGGAACAGTAGTATAGATATGAAGGAACAATGTGCATACAAAATTGTAGTCATCTTCTTAACATTTTGGTTTAAGAACTTGAAAATGCCTTAAAAAATACGCATTTTACGTAAAGGTAAAACCTATGAATTCCAAAATTTAAGAAATGTTGGGATTTATTCAAACCTAAATCTACGTATAGGAAAAACCTGAAAATTCCTGATTCATTGGATTTTCAGGTTTTTATACATACGCATTTTTACGTTTATCATATCTATATTTCTAAGGTTATAAAATACGTATTTTTACCGAGAAAATGGTTACGAAAATATGTATGTCATATTTATGGAAAATATGTATTTTAACTTATTCCAAACCTTAAAATATGTATATATACGAATGCCATACGTATTCATAGATTTTCCAGTTAGTAGGGTGTAGACAGATTGCATTCCTTTATTCTCTTAAGTCCCATCATTTGTGGGTTAAAATATCGGAATTTGGGTCCGTCCTAGTATACAATTTTTGGACCCCCCCCCCTCATATCAATTTAATAAATGACCACTTATTTTTTCAGCAACAAAATTATTATATGATTTTTTATTATTTACGGATAGGTTAGATTAAGACAACTTCTGGGCCGTACTGCGGCTAAGACAGGCTAGGGGGCCGAGCGCTGAGGCTAGGACAGGCTAGGGGGCCGAGCGCTGTGACTAGGACAGGCTAGGGGGCTGATCGCAGCGGATAGGACAGGCAAAGGGGCCGGGCGCTGCGGCGCGGGCACAAACAATGATAATTAACCATGTACAAAATTGATAGGAGCGGGGAGAAGGATCCAAAACTTCTTCTCTAGGAAAATACCGCCTAAATTTCGTGAGTATATGGTTCAATCAAGGACTTCATCATGCTACAAAAGAAATTAAAGAAAAGCTATTTAAAGTTCTTCTCTAGAATTTTCTTATTTTAGGCAAATACTAAATTTTATGGCTGAATGATTTTTATAAACATTTTTGCAAATAAATAGTTTTAGTTCTGCACTTAACAACTATATAATTTCAGCTAAAATTAAAGCACATTTTAATTAGTAATATTGACTAAACAATTTCAATTCGATTCAGAGGGGTAAACGTAGATAGATACAAAATGCATTATACAAAAATAAATAACTTCAGGCATTCAGCTGCAATTTGTTTTGATTGTGATATTACACCAATAAGAGATAAATAAATTTTGTTTAAACCAATTAAAGAAAGCTTCAATAATCTAACCAATCAGATGTAAAGAAATTTCAAAGACGACTTTCTGAACTAGGGTTAACCGAAATCTAGGTCAAGAAACAAATATTGTTTACAAAAAAAATTCCGAATAAAAAACATCTAAAAATTTGAAGCATAACAATTTTTTTAAAAGTAAAACATCAAAAACATTTTGTTACTTTATTTTATCTATTTCCGACCTTGACCATAAATGATTTTAGCGGATTTTGGCAAAAACTGTTCTAAACATTTGAGAAAAATAATCGTTTTTTTATTGCAAAAGTTTAACTCTTTAAACGTTCATGCATTCATGCATTCTTGGCCTGCGCCATTTTTGACCGGAAGACATTTCTGGTGCATACATTTATACTTACAATGTTGAAAACAGGTTTTAAAGCACACCCTATTCGATTGATTGTAGGTTTGCGCATGCGCACATGATCATATTCTAGTAGCCTACATGCGCAAAGGTGGAAAGCCGGGTTCTGCGCATATAGCATTAAAGCTGCGCATGCGTCAGTTCAAGGCACACGTCTTGAAAGACAGTTCGTAACATAAAATTTACATTTATTTGTAATTTTTCACATTTTAAGCCTTTGTGCAAACTCCGAGAAACTTCAATTGTGCACAAAAAAGGGAGCAAAAGTGTGCGACGCCGTAAACTGCGCACAATATCTTTAGATAAAAAATTAGTTTGAAATACTTCAAAATTCCGGTTCCGGTTTTTAACAACGAGGGCTTAAACCCTGAAGATAAAATGAATAATAAACGCAAAGGTAGAGGAGGTTCTACTGCTGCAGGGTGAGTAATTAAAGGGTCCGTCATAGTATTCGATTTTTGGACCCCCCCCCCCCTTCTATCAATTTTGTACATGATTTCTAATCGTTTCTATGCAGTTTGCGAAAATTATTTTATTAATTTGTATTATCTTAGGGTTAGGTGAGCTAGGACCGACTATGGGGGCCGAGCGCTACGGCCAGGACAGACTGTGGGGCTTAGCGCCCCGGCTAGGATAGGCTATGGAGCCGGGCGCTGCGGTCACATAACCAAATATATCAATGTGTTACATATGAGTTCCATGTACAAAATTGAGGATGGGGGGAGGGGGTCCAAAAATCGTTTAACAGGAAATTACCTGATTTAATAATAAGTGTATAAGAAGAATTTACCAAAAAGTTCTCTGGGAATTTAGCAAATGATGAAATATTAGGAACTATATTTCGTTTTTCATAAATGAGCAATTATGTCAAATTTACTAAAAGTGTGTTTTACTTTGCATTTCTAGATGATTTTATTGGAATAAAATTAATATTGGCAAAATTTGACATCAAAATTAAATATGTAAATTAAACATTCGTTACTTCAGGAAATCTGAGCGTGTATCTGCACCCCCTGTGGCCTCGTCGAAGCGCTCAAAAACGCCGGACAAGGACACGAAGGAACAGAGTCCGGACGATGAATTCAATGGCATTTATAACAACGCGAGGTAAAAATATGTTAAATACCATACCAAAATATGGGTAATTTCCTAGTAAACGATTTTTTTTTCCCCCCCCCCCCCCCCTCCGATCAATTTTGTATGTGGATCTAATATTTAACACATGGATAAAATTGGTCAAGTGATCGCAGCGCCCGGCCCCCTTGCCTCTCCAAGCCTCAGCGCTCGTCCCTCAAATTGTCTGAACCTTACCCTAACATAACTTAAATATGCTGAAACTAGTGGTCATGTACAAAATTTAAAGGAGGGAGGGGGTCCAAAAATCGTATACTAGAAGGGACTAGAAATATGCCCGTCCCCTAAAAGACTAATATAATTTATTTCGTAATTTCCTAAGGGAAGAGTTTTGGACCCCCCTCTCCCACGGGCCCTCTCCCGTTTGCATGCTTTGCATGTTAGAATTTAAATTTTTTATCCCGAACGCAATGAGTGGTCAAAAAACTTAAATCTAGATCCAAAGACCTAAATTTAAAAAGTTGACATATTTTATTTACTACTGTAATCAAATCAAGTTAAAATGAAACCCGTTTTTTAAATGAAAATTCGCGAAATATAATTTATGATACAATATCTTTATGAAATGTTTCTTATTTTCCTGGGATCAAGTTTTGTAAAAATAGATTTGTAATACCTCTTAATGTACTTACTTACTTTAAACTTTTCTGGTCTGGTAAAAAAGTAATAGTGCTATGGGTTAAAAAGGTATAGTTTTTTACACTGATATGAAGAAATTGAGCATAAATGAAAAAGTGCAAAATGGTTTCCTACTGATATAATTGGTAAAGTTTATCCTGAAAGTAAACGACAACTTTATCATTTATAAATGTCCCCCCCCCCCTCCATGGTTCTTACATAACTTTGTACTAGTACACGTTTCCATGCCCCTTCCGCAACCTTACTGCACATTCCTATAATCTCTTCCCAACCATACTGCACATTCCTATAATCCCTTCCCAACCATACTGCACATTCCTATAATCCCTTCCCAACCTTACTGCACATTCCTACAATCCCTTCCCAACCTTACTGCACATTCCTATAATCCCTTCCCAACCCTACGTCACATTCCTATAATCCCTTCCCAACCATACTGCACATTACTATAATCCCTTCCCAACCTTACTGCACATTCCTATAATCCCTTCCCAACCCTACTGCACATTACTATAATCCCTTCCCAACCTTACTGCACATTACTATAATCCCTTCCCAGCCTTACTGCACATTCCTATAATCCCTTCCCAACCCTACTGCACATTCCTATAATCCCTTCCCAACCTTACTGCACATTCCTATAATCCCTTCCCAACCTTACTGCACATTCCTATAATCCCTTCCCTACCCTACTGCACATTACTATAATCCCTTCCCAACCTTACTGCACATTACTATAATCTCTTCCCAACCATACTGCACATTCCTATAATCCCTTCCCAACCATACTGCACATTCCTATAATCCCTTCCCAACCTTACTGCACATTCCTATAATCCCTTCCCAACCTAACTGCACATTCCTATAATCCCTTCCCAACCTTAATGCACATTCCTATACCCTCTTCCTAACCATACTGCACATTCCTATAATCCCATCCCAACCCTACAGCACATTCCTATAATCCCTTCCCAACCTTACTGCATATTCCTACAATCCCTTTCCAACCTCAATGCACATTCCTATAATCCCTTCCCAACCTTACTGCACATTCCTATAATCCCTTCCCAACCATACTGCACATTCCTATAATCTCTTCCCAACCATACTGCACATTCCTACAATCCCTTTCCAACCTTAATGCACATTCCTATAATCCCTTCCCAACCTTACTGCAAATTCCTACAATCTCTTCCCAACCTTACTGCACATTCCTATAATCCCTTCCCAACCATACTCCACATTCCTATAATCCCTTCCCAACCTTACTGCACATTCCTATAATCCCTTCCCAACCATACTGCACATTTCTATACCCTCTTCCTAACCATCACATTCCTATAATCCCTTCCCAACCTTACTGCACATTCCTACAATCCCTTGCCAACCTTACTGCACATTCCTATAATCCCTTTCCAACCTTACTGCACATTCCTACAATCCCTTTCCAACCTTACTGCACATTCCTATAATCCCTTTCCAACCTTAATGCACATTCCTATAATCCCTTCCCAACCTTACTGCACATTCCCATACCCTCTTCCCAACCTTACTGCACATTCCCTTCCCTCCCCCCTCCTACTCACTGTGTAAACCCCGCGAAACTGACCGTTCTGGCTTGGATCGCCTGGTTATCTAGGGACCGTTAATTTATCAAGAGATCGGTCCTGGATTGCCCAGAAGTCGATGATAATCATTTGATTTGTATGGTGTATTTCTGAGGAAAGAATATTTCATTTTGAGTTAATCGTAATTATGCTTAACAGCGATTATAATTACTACTTAGTTTGCCAAACGCGATTTCTAAAATAAACTTTTGCTCATTTCTTGTTCGTGTATTGTAATATTTTTTAATCTGCCTGTTTTTTGCTCAATTTAAGTCTGAAAGAGATTGAGAATGGTTTCAGTTGATCACTACATGGGTTTAATAATAAGTAATACATGATAATATTGATTTAGAGGCAGCTTTAGTTATTATAAATTTGCAATTTGTCAAAATTGACAGTATTCTCAAATCCTTGGTTAAACCTCTCATATTACTAGGTTTACTCATGCTTTAACCTCTTTAATTGGAGTTCACCTAAGAGTTGAGACTAATAACAAGGTATACACGTTTTTCTTTTCTTTAGGGTTTTGAAATCTTTTTTTTATTCTTTAAATCTATTTGGCTCAAAAAGCATAATAAATAATTTATTTATAAAATGCGTTTTGATTAAAAAAAATAAGATACAAAGGGTTACTCTAATAATTATTTTCATACATTCAGTCATCACTGTCAAGGACTACTAGC
Source organism: Eurytemora carolleeae (assembly GCF_000591075.1). Classification (NCBI taxonomy): domain Eukaryota; kingdom Metazoa; phylum Arthropoda; class Copepoda; order Calanoida; family Temoridae; genus Eurytemora; species Eurytemora carolleeae. Next base: position 24,690 of record NW_019396724.1, read on the forward strand.
ATAATCTCAAGTTACCCGCAACACAAATATAGCCATGCCCAATTCACAACAGTATGCAAGCATTAAAAGCTTTATCTGTTAATGTATGAATTAGATAGCGACGATTAATGTTTATAGTTCCATAAAAAATTGATAATTTTCAAAAGTGACTTGCGCATGTCTAGTGCAGGACAACTTGTAGAAATTTCTAGTATTGAACACTTAAGTCTAGGATTAGCACATTATCTTCCACAGTATTGATCAGATAAAGGATTTATGGGTATCGTTGTGAATCAGGCATTGCTGCCTTTACAGGAAGGGTCGCTTAAAATTGCGCATATAGTCCCTTTAAATCTAAGTGTGAATTGTTAGTCTAGTTTGTTCGTAAAATTCGACATTTGAATTTATTTGCCTCGAAAAGCAGATTTTTTTGGTATTTTGCATATGTTTTGTAAAATTTTTATCATTTTTAATTAAGAAATAAAATGAATTTCATTTTTATTATTTAATTTGTTACCTTTCGTGCTAAACTTCGTTTCTGTGCTAACTTGAATATTTCGTTCTATATTATAAAAAATAGTTTCTACGTTGCTGAAAGAAAAAATAGGTATCGCGTAAACAGTTAACAATCTGAAGGTGATTTCTCATGTCTTAAATCCATTTAAGTCCTGTATTTCTAGGCTCAGCTCAGAGCTGGGGAATGCTTCGTATTTTATCGAGATCAATGTATTATATTGAGATCAATGCTTCATCTCGATCTCCTTTTTATAAATCTGATTTTTAACTGAAATAAAGAGATTAAACGTTAAACCTCAAATTGAAGGTATCCACTGCGGATATCGGGATTAGGAGTATTCATCACAAAAACTTTAAGCTGTGGATGAATGTAATGTCGGTTTTTGTTCAGGATGAATATGAAGGAATTTTGAAAACTTTTTCCCCTAACCTAGAGATTGTTTTAGAGATGGTGCATAAGGTACAGTGCTTAAATAATATTTTCCTACATAAATTAATCAAAATCAATTCTTTTTTTCGAATCAAATGTATTTTGTCAACAATTCTACTTTCAGATTGACCCTGCAAGCACGGATACTGTTGATCTTCAAACTGTCAAGGAAAAAATGGTTTTCCCTTTTGAATCTGTAGTTAGGTTGGTCATATTTATCTTTAGTTAGGTTGGTCATTTTTTGTCTTTAGTTAGGTTGTTCATTTTGTATCTGTTGTTAGGTTGGTCAGTTTTTATCTGTAGGTAGGATTTCCATTTTTTATCTTTAGTTAGCTTCGGTCATTTTTCTTCTGTCGCTAGGTTGGTAATTTCTGCAACTCTAGTCGGGTTGGTCATTTTTTTTCTGTAGCTGGGTTGGCCATTTCTTCAACTCTAGTCGGGTTGGTCATTTTTTCATCTGTAGCTGGGTTGGTCATTTTTCATCCGTAGTTATGTTGGTTAATTTTTCGTCTGTGTTAGGTTGGTCATTTTTTAATCTGTAAGTTAGGTTGATAAGTTTTTCATCTGTAGTTGGGTTGGTGAATTTTTCGTCTGTAGTTAGGTTGGTCATTTTTAATCTGTAAGTTAGGTTGGTAAATTTTTCATCTGTAGTTGGGTTGGTGAATTTTTCATCTGTAGTTGGGATGGTGAATTTTTCATCTGTAGTTAGGTTGGTGAATTTTTCATCTGTAGTGGGATGGTGAATTTTTCATCTGTAGTTAGGTGGGTAAATTTTTCATCTGTAGTTAGGTTGGTGAATTTTTCATCTGTAGTTAGGTTGGTCAAATTTTTATCTGTCGTTAGGTTGGTAAATTTTTATCTGTCGTTAGGTTGGTCAAATTTTTCATCTGTAGTTAGGTTGGTAAATTTTTATCTGTCGTTAGGTTGGTCAAATTTTTCATCTGTACTTAGGTTGGCCAAATTTTTATCTGTCGTTAGGTTGGTCAAATTTTTATCTGTCGTTAGGTTGGTAAATTTTTATTTGTCGTTAGGTTGGTAAATTTTTATCTGTAGTTAGGTTGGTCAAATTTTTATCTGTCGTTAGGTGGGTAAATTTTTATCTGTAGTTAGGTTGGTCAAATTTTTATCTGTCGTTAGGTTGGTCAAATTTTTCATCTGTCGTTAGGTTGGTAAATTTTTCATCTGTAGCTAGGTTGGTAAATTTTTCATCTGTAGTTAGGTTGGTAAATTTTTATCTGTCGTTAGGTTGGTCAAATTTTTATCTGTCGTTAGGTTGGTAAATTTTTATCTGTAGTTAGGTTGGTCAAATTTTTATCTGTCGTTAGGTCACTTCTAATTCTCAGTCAGGCTTAGAATTGTTTGATTTTAATATTTTACTAAGAAAAATCCGTTTTCAGTAAAAAATATTAAAAACTCGTAGAAAATAGCAACTTAAATTAAAATTTAATTTCCTTTCACACTAAGACACCTATCTCAAGTCCATAAAGTCCATATCTCCTTTAAGTTCAGTTTATCCATTATATGCGGCTAGTAGGAAGTCTCTAAAAGATTGATTGATTGATTGATTGATTGATTGATTGATTGATTGATTGATTGATTGATTGATTGATTGATTGATTGATTGAACAGACTATAATTATTTTTAGATATTTTGCTGGAGATGTAGATCTTGAGTTTGCCATGAAGGAATCGTTTCAAACAGATACACAAATATCTTCCGCTAAGTAAGTTATAAGAAAGTCTCTTAAATGGTTCATTTTTATGATTTTAGATTTATTTCGTACACAGAGGTACAATAGATTTATTAAAACTACAAAACATTTTTAAATATATATGTCATACAAAATAAAAAAAAATAGCTTCCATTCTAAGAACTTGGAAATCTGCTCAAAATCTGACATCATTCAAATTTATCTAAATAAATACCTAACCATATACAGGGTTGTATATTTTCTCGAAAAATCACCCCCTCCCCCACATTTGAAAATCATTTTATTCCATTATTTTCTATTTATCTATCTATCAAGAATGATCTTTTACCTAACAATCTATTTCTATATATTTATCTATCAAGAATGATCTTCTACCTAACAATCTATTTCTATATATCTATCTATCAAGAATGATCTTCTATCTAATAATCTATTTCTATATATTTATCTATCAAGAATGATCTTCTATCTGATAATCTATTTCTATATATTTATCTATCAAGAATGAGCTTTTATCTTATAATCTATTTCTATATATTTATCTATCAAGAATGAATGGTGAATCCCAGCTGCGTGACCTTGAGGTGTGGCAACCTGAAGATGATTGTGTCGGGGGCGGGATAGAAGATGATATGAATTCTAATAGTTGGACGCCAGAGGAGATGTTTGCAAAGGTAAAAGAACGGAAATGTAATCTAGGAAACCGGAAGTATAAAGTTAGTGATCCGGATTTAGATTAATTGATCCAGTTGGAGACATCAAAACCCGGAAATAAAAGCTTAAAAATCCGGAAAGAAAAGTTTAAAATCCGAGGGAAAGTTCGAAACCGGGAAGTAAACGTTTAAGACCCGGAAATGAAAGATTTAAACCCGGAAATAAAAGTTCAAATCCCGAAATTTAAAATTTAAAACTCGATAATTCAAACAAGATCTCACGAAGAGTTATTCCAAAGATTGTTAACGATTTTCTTTTATATCTAACGGCTAAAAGATTGAAAACCACAAAAATGCCGGAAGACTTAATTTAAATGGCAGTTGACTGATAACAACTCCTAAATCAAACATACCCTAACTTCTAACTCATTTAGAGGGTAACCTAATTTGCGTAATTTTTTTTCAAATTATCACTTATTGTGTTTTTTTTTAGAATGAGGAGAGGTTTGGTGTGAAAACTAGTTTTGATCCATCTTTAACCGGATATACAGTTCCTCTCAACAGGGATAGAGTTGATAGGTATTTTTAATCTCAGCTGGGGACTCAGGGGTGTATACTGCATATTTTACGGGGAAATCATTCCCCCCACTTTATTTTTTTAATTCATTTGATTCGCTGAATATTAGGAAAATAAAATAAGTACGAAAAGGATGAAAAAAAGCCATTTCATGATCAAGTTATTTTGTTTCTTACATCTTCAGAAATTTTTAAAATAACAAGAGGCGAGAAGGGAACTCTTGTATTGTGGCTTTATTCAATATCCCTTGAAGATTGTATGCTGTGGAAAACAAACAGCCAATCAGAAGCCAGGGAGTTTTGTGATAAACCATTGAGAGAACAGAAAAGTTTCGGATATCCAGAATCCAGGAGCAAGAGATCAAGTGGATTCAGTGTAAAATTCATGAGTTCTTATTTGTGTTAGATCTACTACTCATACTCATAATCCCGATCCAGGAGCAAGAGATCAAGCGGATTCAGTGTAAAATTCATGAGTTCTTATTTTTGTTAGATCCACTCCTCATACTTATAATCCCGATCCAGGAGCAAGAGATCAAGCGGATTCAGTGAAAAATTCATGAGTTCTTATTTGTGTTAGATCCACTCCTCATACTTATAATCCCGATCCAGGAGCAAGAGATCAAGCGGATTCAGTGTAAAATTCATGAGTTCTTATTTGTGTTAGATCCACTCCTCATATTTATAATCCCTATCCAGGAGCAAGAGATCAAGCGGATTCAGTGTAAAATTCATGAGTTCTGCTTTGTGTTAGATCTACTCCTCATACTCATAATCCCGATCCAGGAGCAAGAGATCAAGCGGATTCAGTGTAAAATTCATGAGTTCTGCTTTGTGTTAGATCCACTCCTCATACTCATAATCCCGATCGCTTAATCTTAATATCCACAGACACAGCTTTTCTCTAAAACATTTCTTGTTCATCTATGATCGTTAATTAAACAAATCTATTTATTATATTTTTAGTGAGACCGAGATGAGAGCTGCTCGTATAGCAGCATCAATAGAAGGAGACAGCAAGAGTCTGTATTATACTGAACTAGAAAACGGAGATGAAGAAGAAGCTTTTAGGTCAGTTACTAACCCACTTATTCAGTAACCTAATCACTAAGTCAGTCACTTATTTACTTTATCATATCACTTAATCACTTAAATATTCAATTACTCACTTGGTCCGTTACTCCCTCATAATGTCTGTTGATCATTTACTTATATCTAATAAACTAATTTTGTCACTTTACATGATCTTCGCTGTTATTTTTTAAAGACACCACTTGATCTTATTTAATTGTTTAATTGTTAGTGATATTAGTTCAATTAAGTTAGTCTATGCTCAATTCAAGTACTCATTCCCTTATTTATACTGACACACTTTAATGCCTTTTATTCAGCCGTTAAATCACTCTGTAATTCCAATACAAATTAAGTATCTTATCTACCCTTTAATAGATACATACTCACTCATCGACTTAATTTCTCATATATTTAATAATTTGCCACCTCTAATTTATCCTGGAAAAAAACGACAACATTTCCTATCTAGTGCTGTATCGAGAACTGGAGATAAACGGAACGGGCGGGAGCGCGAGAGTCCCGGTGACGAAAAATCTTCCGCCTATGTTCCCCCGGGAAAGCGCGACTCCCGCGGCGGATTCTCCCGAGGGCGTGGCCAAAGAACTCCGCCTCCAAATAGATATGACAACTATGAGGATAGAGATCAAAGACAAAGGTAAGATATGTCTGATGGGCAAAAATGTTGATTGTTTGATTTGTTGATTGGTTGATTGATTGATTGAATATATAATTTTGTTAAGGCATGGTGATCGTGGGGATCGAAACGATCGATACAGCGGCAGCAGGGGAGGTGGGCACAGAGAGGACAGGGGCAATTCAGGGGGGCACAGGGAAGACAGAGGGGGCTCTGGAGGACATAGAGAAGAAAGAGGAGGTGGCTACCAAGATCGAGGTTACCATCGTGAGGAGCGAGGCTACGGAGGACGTCAGGAGAGGGAGGAGAGAGGATACGGGAGGCAAGATTCCCACGGGAAGAAGGAGGACCATCGAGGCTTCCACGATCAGGGTCGAGGAGGTCAGGGACATGATCAAGGACGAGGTGGAGGATATCAGGATCATAGAGGACAGCAGAATAGACCTGGCAGCTCGCATGAAAACAGACGCGATGATCGAAAATCCTCTGAGAAGATTTCTCCCCTTCCGCCGCAAGAAACTGAGAAGACGGAGAGGAGGAGGTCCGGAGAGATGAACCGGAGTCCGGAGGCGGAACAAGGTGCTCTACCGCAGAGGGATTCTCAGCGAAGGAAACAAGAGAAATCTAAGGTATGGTTAAACATTGAAAACCTTCAAAACAAAAATCATTTTATATTTTTAGAGAAAATAAGACTACGCTGTCACGGACTAATTTAAGACTCGAGTTTTGGAATTTATGTGGAGACTGATTTTCCACCGAGTTGGGTTTATTAAACCTGTTAAATATTATAGTTGGTCGATTTTCATGGTTGGAATTGGCGGATTTCTAGATTTGATTTGAATAAGACTTAACATTGGTACAAATTCACCACAATAACTAACCAAGGTCGGTTTGTTTTGCCTTAAAAAAAACTTTATTTTTTCTTTTAATTTCAGGAGCAGAGTACGAGTGATCTGAAAGATTTCCATCAGAAGTTTAATTTGAAACTGGGCGACAGTGCTCCGCCCACCCAGCAACAAGCTACCACACCCACTGTTAGTATTAACCCTGATCCCCCTGGGCAGCCCCAGGCCAGCCCCCGGGATAATAAGACTCCGACTCCTAGACCTTCGCCTAAACCTGTTTCCCCTACACAGGTAAACAAAGATGCTTGAAGTACAGAAGGGGTTTATATTTTTGAAATTCTTCCGTCGAGGAAAAACTGAAACATATAATTATTAATTTTCCCTGGTGAAGGGGATAAAACTATAAAATACAAAACTTTTGTAAGTGTGGGGACCGGAGATGATTTTTCAAGAAAAAAATACACCTACACTTTTTATAACTTTTTACCCAAAAATTTAATTATTTTCTCTTTAACAAAAAGACAGATATTCACAGTTAGCAAGAAAGTTTTTCAAAATTAATTATTTGCAGAGTTCCATTGCTAGCGTGCCTTCTTCTACCCCTGACTTGAACAAGTCCAGTCTGAACCCCAACGCCAAGGAGTTCACCCTGAACCCTACGGCCAAGGAGTTTACCCCCAGGATGGCGCCCCGGCCATCCGCCACTCCCCCACGCCCTCAGACTCCAGGAACCCCGGGGCAGATGGTACCGACTATGTACACAAATATTATCCCAATCCAGGTATTGGTACACACACACTTTCATCAAATTTGAAGAGAAATAAAATACGAGGGTTTTCCTCGAGATATTATTATTTTGATTTATCAACAACAAATAAAGACAAAGCACTGTTTCTGATTAAACCCAACTCTATCCCACTCAAATCTTCAAACCAATGAATCTCCTCCTTTGTCCTCTAATAAAAATCAAATGAATAAACTGTGCCCGGAACTGGTTTTGGAAGAGAAAATTTTAAAAATCGGTCATTTTTCCCTAAATCTCGGAAAACATATTTCCGGACCTGTTTAAAAAAAACAAAACAAAAAAACAATAAAAACTTTAAAATCTCAAAGAAAAAAATAATTATTATATTGGTTGGAAGCCAGCACATAGGTGGGGAAATCCTGGAAATATTTAGATAATACTTTATTAGTTTTTAAGAGTAAATAATGTTTTTGCATTCATTTTCCGGTCATACAACGCTTTATGGGTATCTTTGAGAATTGTGCATGCGTGGACAAAAGAAATTAATTATTTGATTTCCTGCTAGACCCAAGTTGGAAGCCAGCATATGGGTGGAATGCCTGGAAATATATACACTCCAGCAAACCAAAGACCTATGCGTCCAAGCAGTAAGGAAGGAAGTGGAGGGGTTCATATAAGGCAGGAACTACCTTCTCCTATGCAGGTAAAGAAAAATTTTACTCCTTTAAGGCTATAAATACGGCCTTCTTTTTAAACTTCTAAAAGTTGCTCAAATCTTTCAGCTTTTTCTTAGCGATAAAACAAAACAATTTTTTTTTTGTGGAATTTCCAAAAAATTTCGAAAATCCAAAATGTTTGGATTCAACTTATTGTAATTCCGAGCAACAAAAAAACTTTCCTGGGATCATTTGAGGTCCCACATAAAATTGGAGTCTGATCGGTTTAGCCGTTTTGCCGTTTATTGGATACAAACAAGCAAGTAAACAAATAAACAGACCCAAACATGGTATTTATATATAAAAAGATTCGGTTAACATTCAGTTTTGCTAGAAGACATCGACTCATGAACGTTTCTAACAAATTTTCTTGTTTTCAAGCTTGTTCCAAAAAAAATTGTCATCATTACAATCATCAATATCATCATTAACATCAATATCATCAATATATCATTGCTTAAAATAATCGTTATCAATTCAGTGCTTAGGATCCCCTGGATCCGGATCCTAAGCACTGAATATCACTGGATCCGGATCCAAGGGGTAAAATATAAACCAAAAACTTCAAAAAAAACTTTTTTACTCCTAAAACTAAAATCTGAACTTTTGAAAAAAAAGGAGATTATAAAAATTTCATGGTTCATAAAGTTTTGGGATAAAAATATGCCAAAAAAAATAAAACTAAAAATTTGAAAACAATTTTTTGTTAAAAAATTCAGTAAATCTTAAAGAAATGACCTAGATCCGGATCCGGATTTGGATCCGGATCCATTCTTTTCCAGTGGATCCAGGATCCGGATCCGCATCAAAATTAAATGGATCCTAAGCACTGGTTATCATTATTATTTTTGTTAATGATGATGATAAAAGGTATGAAAATAATGAAATTCGTCATAATTTTAATAATTATCATAAGTATCAGTATCATCATTATTCAATCCTATTAAAGAAGCCAATGTCAAATAAGTCCTTGATCTGGATGGGGTACGCTGCCCCATTAGGATACCTTGTAAATCAAGGCTTTTTAGCTTGGTTTCAATCTAAGATCGGACAATTACCAATCAAATTCTTAAGCAGTGGTTTAATTCCTTTTTTTTGGGGGGGGGGGGGGGGGGGGGGTTGTTAATAAATCTTTGATATCATTATTTTTAAATTAACATTGTGATTGATTACAGGGGTCCATCCATATTCCATATATTTTGATTTCTGCTCCTAAATGGGCTCAGGGTTAAAGTGTGAAATTTAAAAAGTTGATGTGTACGTTACTACGCTACAGAAATGTGTACTGTATTTGGGGTGTTAAAAGATGTAAATATCAGCTATCAATATAAGAGATAAATTATTATGTACTAGAAAATAAAAGCTCCCTTGCAGGATGCATTTTGCAGTATGAATTTTTTCTACAACTTGACATCATACTTCTGATTATTTACAATAACAACATGGTATCAATCAATCAACATTTGAAATCGTACTAGATGAAATTATATGAAACCCTGATTGATTATTGTTAAGGTTCAGCAGGTGACAGGTCAACCTATCCTGGCACAGCATCTGAACCCTCCAGGATACTTTAACCAGGGACAGATACAGTACGTCCAGGGGGGTCCAGGACAGCAACCTATCATGAGGATGGTTAATGTTATGCCAGGTAGACCCCCACCCTCTTAAAGGCACTGTAACCACAATTTCACGTGACTTCACATGCAAAGATGGCAATGTCCGATTTACAACGGTACTTTTAAAGCGTTGTCAGATCAATCATGAATTAGATATTAATATTCATGTTTAAAATTTTGAAAACTGATAATTTTCCATTGTGGTTCCTCTACAGAATTGAAGTGACTTATTTCTACTGCAGGGTTTAATAAAGGACTTATTAGACCTAAACACTGTTTCACCTAGGAAAACGACAATATATTTCATATTATAACGGTTCCAAGGGTACCGTTGTGAATCGTGCATTGCCATTATTGCATAGAGGGTCACTTTAAATCACGTTTACCGTTCCTTTGTATAACCTCCTTACTTGGTAATGTAATGGCGGAGAGTATGGGAGTTCAATAAAACTAATAAAAATCTTAATTAAAATGTTAAAAAAAAAAATAATGTTGTAACAGTTGCGTTCAAATCAACCCCCATTTATTTTCTTAATTCGGCGACGATGGAAAAGCTTGGGGTTGGGGTAATAATAATTCATCTTATTAAATAATTGAGAACATTCTTTATCAGATAAATTTAAATTTTGTAAACTCCTCCAACTTTTGTTGTTACTAGACAATTCATTTCCCTGCTTTAAAAAAAAAACACTTCTTATAATTCTTGTAAAAAAAATCCAGTATTCTTTGACTCTACTGTTGTCTTTAGGTGATGAGTACCCCCTCTCCTATGCATGGTAGTAACGGACCCCCAGGACCTGGTGGTTTACCACCACCACACAATACTATGACCCCCACACCACCAGCTCAGGGCCACACTCCAGCTCCCTCTCCTGGACCACAAATTTTAGGTAAATTCAGAGCGGCGCATTTTAACATTTCCCGGATTTTCATGAAAGTGTCTTCGTTAATTTTATAAAAACTCATTGAAATACTAGTGTCACAAACTTTTAATTGGGTCTTAGCACTCCATAGCAATGAAAACAAACCAGTAAATCTTGCTTCATGAATAAAAGACAAAGATCTTCATCAGTTCATGTCGAACTGATTCTTACTAGATTACCTGATTTATCTCCTCTTTTTGGAAGATTTAGGATCTAATATCCAGGAAATAATCTCTTCTGTAAATGATTTCACGATTTTGTTCAGTAGATTAAACAACTAACTACTATACCTTCTCCACATCTAAAAAAACTCAGGGCACATTCAACATGCTTTGTATAAATGTAGTATCAACTTGAAAAAACAAGCAAAACCATTAGAAATTGGTAAACAAACAAACTAAACTAAGGAAACAATCACACCACATGCATTACTTTCAAATCAAGAACCAATTTTTACTTATAAAATGGTTTTTAACATTTTAACATTAGAAAAATAAAAAACAGTGATAGTCAGAACAAGAGCATAAAACTTATTTGCAATCTTTTATAATGTGAACTGTTCCAACTTGAAATAGTCGGATTTCACTATAATTATTTTTTACTATAATTCTTGGGTTTGTGCCCATGCAACCTTACAAATATGATAAAATAATAATCTTATGAGGATGCTGTCTTCGTTAAAGAATACATAAAGATTATTTCATCTCATTTAAGAATTTCCATTATTACATTTTTTCCTCATAAGATTATCATATTATGTTTTAGGCTACCCGCCACAGGGACCCCATCAACCCAACATGCCGCAGTATCATATGATGATGATTCCTAGTGGCGCCGGGCTCCCTCAATTTCACCAGGGTCCCGGTAACCCTGGGATGGGTGGAAACCAGCTTGTGGGCCAACCTAATATGCCGCAACATTTTCAGTATATTCAGCAAGGTAACAACTATTTTCTCACGTGTTTTCTAATTTTATTAATTCCCCCCCCCTCCCCCCCCCTAAGGATGATCTGAGGGGGGGGTATTTCTTTTTTGATACTGTTACCCAAAACTTCAATCATTTTCCCTAATTTAATCGAAGAGAAGTCCAATTTTAAAAACTGTACACCCCTTTATTGTTATTATTATAATATTGATTTATTTCAGACAATTAAATACATAAATTCAAACTTATGTTCTTCTTTATTAACGGTTCAGTGTAAATGATTTTATTGCAGTAGTAACCAATTATAACAATACAATGAAAACAACTCTATATTTAAGTTTTGATTGTTAACAAGCTTTTTTCGAATTACAAGTTTATTAGTATTCAAAGAGAAGCTTTTTTTTTAATAGCTAGACTTCTATGTTTAATCGACTACCACATGTTAAAAAAATTCACTGAAAAGACAATAGTTTTAAGTTAAGATATACTTTTAAGATTCTTTTTAATTTTTTATTCGCTTAATTTGAGGAAATATAAATTTCCAGGGGGAAATGAATTTTGTTTTAAAAGGGCGGAAAAACTTTTCATATTTTGTTAAAAGTTTTTATTTTTTAACTTTATCAGGCGGGCAACCAATCCATATGATGCCCCAGCACCATCAGCAGCATGGTCAGCACCCTCAGCATCAACAGCATCCACAACATCATCAACATCAACAACAGCAACAGTAAGGAGAAGGTAATTTACTTCTTTTCCAATGCGAGTTCAACTAAGGAAGGGTTTTTCTTTACTTATCACTGTAATGTATAAGGGCAGCTCAGGAACTTGTTAAATGTTTTTTAAGAGTTTTATTCGTTGTATTCTTTTTTTCTCTCCAAAATCATAAGAAATCCCCCCCCCCTTTGAATTCTGAAAATATACGTCATTTTCAATACTAACATCTACTTCTCCATCACCATCACCAAATGTTAAATATACATCACAATAGACTATTCAGTTCGTTATCTTCATTTTTTTATTTGATAAATAATTATTTTGTAAAATAACATTTTTTTAATTGTTATGTTTTTTTGCAGGAGGGGTTGAGTGGATGGCATGAGTATGAGTATACATACTGTTCAAGAATCCTAGATCAACGCAACTTATTGGGTTTTAACGTTTTCAAACACTAAATACGGCAAACAATTATGTTCTAAATTTGAAACCAAGCGAAACTATGAAGAAATTATGGATTATTAATTTAAAACTAATAAAAAATAAAACTTTTTTATACTCGTTCGATCTTTTAGTGCTGAGCAGAGATTGAAAAGAACAATTTTAAATAGATGAGCACTGTGCTCCAAATCGACTAAATAGATGAGCACTGTGCTCCAAATCGACCTTGTGTGACTTGAAAAATTCCTTTGCCATGACTTCTATAATGGTTTAGGGGGTCAAAATCCGATTTTATATAAATCCGAACACATATGGGGGACCCAAATTTTTTAATTGCCCAATTCATGTTAAGAATGTGTTGAATCAAAAAAGTTTCCTTCGATTAACCCCTCAAAACATGTTGAAAATATTTAGGGTCATCTTAATAGTTCTAAAGTCTTAAATATGAAGAGTTCTCGACGAATATAAATATCTTTTCTGTAATCATAATTTTTTTTGAATTAGCGGAAAATAGATCGTTTTGAAGCCAAAATATGAAAGTAAAAACCAAATATAACGAAATAAGGAGTAAAATTAGTAATTGACATTGGAAATAGAATGAAAGATAAACTTAGCAAATATACATACAGGGTGTCTAAAAACGGGAAATAAGGGTCTACAGACTCGTTTGTAATCGGATTTTCAAGATTGGGACCATTTTTGAAGTCTACGTACAAGTTCCGATTCAATAAGCCCAATTTTAGGCTTGTAGATCTAAAAATGAGTGAGTAATTTGGTAAAAATTAAGATAATCCCCGTTTGCACATAAGGGTCTATGCAGACTTGTCTGTGATCAGATTTTCAAGATTGAGACCATTTCTGATATCTACATTTGGCTTGTAGATCTAAAAAAATCAATTCTGCTGTAATAAACTGTAACCTAACATTGAATAAAAAATTGTGCAAATGGAGATTATGTTTTACTTTTTACTTCGCTCCAGTTGGAAACTTTAGGAGCCTTAAGATTTTTATTTTTATATCTACAAGTCTAAAATTAGACTTATTGAATCAGTAATTGTACAAAGATTTTAAAAATGGTTTCAATCTTGAAAATCCGATTACAAACGATTTTGTAGACCCTAATTCCCTGGTTTGTTTAGACACCCTGTAGATACAGTGTGTCCCACGAAACATGACATTTAATAAATTGTTATTTTTAGTTAAACAAATCTTTTGTTTCATTATCTTTTACTTTGAAAGCAATTTTAATATAGCATGACTGGCATATAATATTTTTATTGATCCTTGGTATCACACAACTTAACAAATTATGGAAAAAGACATTCTAAACTATTCACCAACTGTCATGTTTCGTGGGACACCCTGTAGATGGGATAGAAATGAGAAGGAAGAATCAAGGTGGAATCTGAGATTATAACAGATGAGTTGGTTTTTCAGAAAAGATTAACATTAAGAAAAATATCAAGGGAATCCAAAATAACAAAAAGTGAAAGTTTGGATTACGATTTAAAAAGAAGTAAAACAAAATTAAAAATACACATCTGACCATTAGAAAATATATATTTAAATAATCTCTATACTAACAAGTTCTCTCTCTAAATCTAAATTATCATTATTTTTTACTCATCGTTTCCTTCACATTTTTTATAACTATTTATCCTTTTAAAATCCTCTTCATGTTTATGTCTTAAAAATTTTCCTTTTATTCTCATTGGGCCTAACTCCTTTCGAGCCGAAGATATTGCAGCTGTCAATCACGTGACACAAATTGTCGTCAGAGTTGGGTCCAAAATTGTGCTTTAAGTCGGGTTTAAGGAATTACGGCTCGAGCCAAAGTTTTTAAATCGCGGGCTCAGCCTTTAAGCGTCTTGGACATTTCTGATTACCAATCGTCTTTCATATCTCATACATTGCTGATATCCTGTACATTGCTGATATCCTGTACATTGTTGATATCCTGTACATTGCTGATATCCTGTACATTGCTGATATCCTGTACATTGTTGATATCCTGTACATTGCTGATATCCTGTACATTGTTGATATCCTGTACATTGCTGATATCCTGTACATTGCTGATATCCTGTAACTCAATATTTTATCAAAAATAACTATGAAACAATATTCTTAATGTTTATTTCAAATGTTAATGTTAATATAAATGTATTATATGATTTATATCTACTGAAGTTGCAGTTTAAACACACCGGGTTACATTTCAAGCTCATTTTTACTAAAATTAATAATTTCAAAATTTTTTAGAATATAATTTTAGAGATATCTATTTAACGATTTATTAAGAAATGTGATGAAAATAATAGAAAAAATGACTTTTAGTACAAAAACTTGTTAGTAATGTTTTTCGACAGATAATAGTAATCTATTTCTTTTCTTTAAAGTTCCTTTTAGTAAGTAATCGTCTTTAAAGAGACTGTTGGCAAAATTCAATTTCATCCTTAAAGAGACTGTTGGCAAAACTCAACTTTATCATTAAGGAGACTGTTGGCAAAATTCAATTTTATCCTGAAAGAGACTGTTGGCAAAATTTAACTTTATCCTTAAAGAGACTGTTGGCAAAATTCAACTTCATCCTTAAAGAGACTGTTGGCAAAATTCAACATCATCCTTAAAGAGACTGTTGGCAAAATTCAACATCATCCTTAAAGAGACTGGTGGCAAAATTTGACTTGATATTACATTTGTATACTTTTAGTAGAGTTCACTGCCAACTTTTATCTAATTTACGATTATGAAAAGTACATTAGGTTATGAAAGTACATGATGAAAAGTACATTATAGGTTTTTGAATCTTTGGTAAAAAATTTCATAAATCGTAGGGGATAGAAACTGCTAAAATTGGTCCCATATTTACTAACAATACTTTTTCATCATTTACTAGAATTGTAAAATAATTTATAAAAGATTATATAAATAATACAATTAAACTGTGGTAATGAATTTCAAGTAAAAAAGGGTCATTTTGTTCTACATGATAGTGATGCTAGTCAACTATAATCTTCCGATATTTTTCATTACAAAATGTTTAAAATATTTGCTTCTAAATAAACTAGATTTAATTAGTAAATAATCTAATTTCTCAATAATACAATATCACACAGAGTTGTTGCAAGTTGGTAAAAAACTAAATAGAATTTTTACAAATAAAGAAATAAAGGATCAGATTTCCAAAACACTTGAATCCCTTTAAAGGAACAATTGACGTAATTACAATTAAAAAATCATTTTATAGTTTGGACAATCTGATTCACGATACCCTCATAAACTTTATCTGAGTAACAATGACGATTTTATTGTATTTTGTAGGGTACCGTTGTGAATCAGGCTGTTCTATCAAAGGAAGGCGACTAAAGTTTTGGTGTATATATGCTTCAGTCCTTTATAAAATGATTTCCAGTTTATTATCAAAAAAACCATTAAAAATCATTTATAATAAACCTGTCATTGTAAAATCCATACGAAAATCATTCATTACTCGACAGCGGGGGGGGGGGTGTTAATTTTCTTTGAAAAAAGATATCCCAGAGAAAACTGTTTTTGAACATCATAATCTAAGAATTTATTTGGACAAGTGAAATGGGTAAAAATGATTTGGCTAGCTAAAAATAAATATATGTAAATAAACGTTACCATAAGAAATCCACGAAATTACAGTAGAAAATTTACTAAATCGTGTCGTCGTTTTAATTTCACAACATAATATTTAAAATAATAAAAAACTCTTTGAAATTCTAGGACTCAAAAAAATATGTAATAATACTGGACTAAAGAATCACAAATCAATTGGATTGAATTATTTGAACGAACAAAATCTTTTTTTTAATTTCAAAAGGCACTTTTTTAGCAAGATTAACTGATAAGTTTTAAATTTAAAAATAGTAAATCTAAAAACTGGAAAATTTTCTATATGATAAATAATATATATAATATCTATAGTTATATTACTCTAATCTGTGAAAAATACTAAATGAATATCAACTATAATAATAAAACATTGCGAGTTTAAAAAGAGTTCTTATTTTCTATATATACACAATTCCGGTCAATGGAAAACTAGAAAATATGGCGATAGGAGAAATAAACCGGATAAACCAGAATAAAGCTGGCAAAGAACTGATTTTTTAGTTTTTTTTTCGTAATATTGAAAATATTCTAGAAAAATAAAAGGTATTTTTTCTAATTATTTCCAAATACGAAGAAACGAATTGTAAATAAATCTATAAAAGTTGTAGTCCCGAAAACGAGACCGAGTCAAGATGTTGAACCGAAACTTTATTATCTGTTGAATCCGACCATATCCCGGAAAAATTTCCAAAAAGGCCGTCCTCGGTCCGTTTGTAGTTGGTCGAGAATTGTTGGCCCAAAAAGTTCCCCATTTTTGGGCCCTTGCTCGGGGGTGTGTGTTCATTACTAGAGCCTACAGAGTTCAATCCACCCCCCTGAGGTCTGAAATAACACAAAAAGTATAAAATGTTGCCATTTTTATTTTCGTACATGAAAACTGTTGAATTCGTATTGGTTTGTGTTTAAAAAACTATTAACTTCCAATAATTCAAAACTGATAAAGTTTGTTTTACTAAACTATGAAATATTTTTGCCCTAAGAGAAAAAAGGAAATGTTTAGAATACACAATTTTAAAATTGTGGAATCTTCTTTGTCGAAAAACAAAACAAACTTATTGCACATCAATTGTTGAATGGTTTTATTATTTCGCTAGGGATTTGTAATTGTTCTTGCTGGCCAATTTCTGAGCTTTTTACAATTATATCAGTTACGAATCCGCCAAAAATTTCTGTTTGATATTTGTATAAAATATGTTGACATATCAGTTAATTTGGTCAAAGTTGAGAAAATGATTTGAAATTTGTCTACGCCGCTCTCCCTTTAATCAAACTGTACCTAGGAGGGATTGGAAGAGCTGCTCCATGTTGAATATCAGAATCTTCTGAGCAGCTTGTAGAGCAGCCAGGGACACTCCAGGAGTAATCAACAGCTTCAGAGCACCAGGAAGCTCCTTCAGAACAGTCGTTGCTCTGAGAGCACCAGGGGTGCTCCGGAATTGAGGCGAGAGGCATTCGTTTAGAGCAATCAACCTATTTATTAATTTACATTTAATCATTTTTATTTTCAATTTGAAAAATTATATTTTAAGTCATCACCCAACAATTATAGAATTATCAAAAACATTTCGAACATTTTTTTAACATTCTAATGTTCATAATGTTCATAATGTTCATAATATCAAAAAAATATTTATTTAATTTTACCTCTAAACAGCGAGAGATTAAATCCTGGCATTGATTAGAAACTCGAGATCTGAACTTCAGCTCCGCGCGAACAATCTGAATTATTTCCGAATTCTAAAGAGGACGACTTTTTAAAATACGAACATTAAGAAATTACAAATTGAATTAAATTGTTTGATATTTCGAAATTTTCATAATTTAAGGCTTAAATAAGATCAAATATATATAGGGCGTGTTTAAATAGAAAAAAAAACAGAATTAACAATTAAAAACAATATTTAGAAAGATATTTACTTGCTGGTCTGTCTCAAAAGGAATATCGCCGCAAACCATATCATAGAGAAGAATCCCAAGAGACCACACAGTGGCTGCATCCGCCTAGAAATATTAAAATCATTATCAACCAATTAATCAATTACTTCATCAACCAATTATTATCAACCAATTAATCAATTACTTCATCAACTAATTATAATCAACCAATTAATCAATTACTTCATCAACCAATTATAATCAACCAATTAATCAATTACTTCATCAACCAATTATAATCAACCAATTAATCATCAACTAATTATAATCAACTGATTAATCAATTACTTCATCAACCAATTAATCAATTACTTCATCAACTAATTATTATCAACCAATTAATCAATTACTTCATCAACCAATTATAATCAATCAATCAAATCATGATCAATCAATCAAAAAAACAATCAATCAATCAAACAATAAATCAAACCATCAAACCATCAAACCATAAAGCAATCAAACCATCAAACCATCAAGCAATCAAACAATCAAACAATCAAGCAATCAAACCATCAAGCAATCAAACAATCAAACAACCAAACCATCAAGCAATCAAACATCAAACCATCAAGCAATCAAACAATCAAACCATCAAGCAATAAAACAATCAAACATCAAACCATTAAGCAATTAAACCATCAAACCATCAAGCAATAAAACAATCAAACCATCAAACATCAAACCATCAAGCAATCAAACAATCAAACCATCAAGCAATAAAACAATCAAACATCAAACCATTAAGCAATTAAACCATCAAACCATCAAGCAATAAAACAATCAAACCATCAAACATCAAACCATCAAGCAATCAAACAATCAAACCATCAAGCAATAAAACAATCAAACATCAAACCATCAAGCAATCAAACCATCAAACCATCAAACCATCAAGCAATCAAACCATCAAGCAATCAAACCATCAAACCATCAAACAATCAAGCAATCAAACAATCAAGCAATCAAACATCAAACCATCAAGCAATTAAACAATCAAACTATCAAGCAATCAAACATCAAACAAGAAAGCAATCAAACAATAAATCAAACCATCAATCAATCCACCAACCAAACTATCAAGGAAACAAGCAAGCAATCAATCAATTAATCAATCAACCAAGCAATTTTTACCTGATATTGTGAGTTTAAGATCCATTCGGGAGGAGAATACACCCTGGTACCTAGATAGATAGATAGATAGATAGATAGAACAAGAGAGATATATTTAGTAATATTATTGTATACAAATGTTTTGTACCACTTCAGTGCAAGATATATAGGTATATAATTATAGATAGATAGATAAATATTAGAAAGAAAAAAGATATAAACGTTTATTAGGTTGTTTAGATTGGTATAATATTATTTAGCAGTGTGCACTGTAAAACTTTAAGGATTGCATAAAATTACTTTGTGTCGTTAAACTTGCAAAATAAACTAATAAAAAGACAAGACAGATAGATGTAAAATACATAGATAGACAGATAGATTGGTATAAAAGAAAAATGAATATATGGATATAGAGATACAAACACAGATAAGATAGATAGATGGATAGATAGATAGATAGAGCGATAGATAGGTGGATAGATAGATAGATAAATATATATATATATATATATAAATAGATAGATAGATAGATGGCTATATAGATGAATAGATAGATAGATAGATAGATGAACAGAGAGATAGATATAGAGATAGCAAAATAGATACATTGACAGTTAGGAAGATAGGTAGAGTAATTACAGGGTTACCCATACAGAATGAGACTTCATAGACGACTGTCGGAATTTATAACGTCTGTTTCCTTATATTCATGATTCCCAGCAACTGTTAGCGTGTGTGTGTCTTTCTTTGCCAAATCATTGAATACGTCATTAAAAGGAAATATCCAGAGCAGGGATTGTCATATTTTAATAGTTAATAGTTTCAAGTCGTCTTTACAGTCTCTTTTGTCGATTACTCTGTAGATAGATAGATAGATAGATAGATAAATAGATAGATAGATAGATAGATAGATAGATAGATAGTAGATAGATAGATAGATAGTAGATGTATATATTAAACTAGATTGGTTGGCTATAAGATGGTTTGATAAATAAAAAACAACATGGTTATATAACTAAAGTGACTTGACCATATTTTAAACAACAGTTTGTTACTCTTTTAATGTCAACATTTGTACTGCATGATGCACTATAAGGTAGAATTTTAATAAAAGAACTTAACGCTTACCCAGTACAATCTAACTTTCTAACCCCTTTATCTTTGCAACATAAGTTTAGAAAATTAAATGTTTTCACCGTCAGGTTGTAAAGATATAGGGATAAGAAATGCAAATTTTACAAGAAAAGAAAAGTACGTACAGTACAAAAAGTAAGTACAGTACAAAATGAACGTTCAGTAAAAAAAAGTACTTGCAGTAAAAAAAAGTACGAACAATTCAAAAAGTAAGTACAGCACAAAAAGTACGTACTGTACAAAAAGTACGAACAGTACAAAAAGACCGTACAATACAAAATGTGCGTACAGTAAAAATATTTTTGAAATTAAAACAATGAAGCAATGTAAAGTATTCCAAGTGCTGTGGTAAAATAAAGAAACTTGGTATTTTTTTATACCACACCTTTGCTAAAATGCTGTTTTCTTATAAAAAATAACCTTGTCTCTGAAAGCAGTAAACAATAAACATGTTTCTAAAAAGTGCATTTCACGAAACGAAAAAATGTCGACTGAGAAGTGACCTTCATGTTGGAAAAACAAAACTACTTTTTCTGAAATAATCGTCCTTGAGCAAAAATCTAACAAATGTTCCAATTTTTTCTGAAACTTGATAAATTCTAAAATTTATTTCTATAATTCTATTAAGGGTTTCTGTGATACTAAGTTATGCTAATCACTTAAAAGAACGCCCAAAATCCCTTTAAAAACAAATTCCGTGCTTGGTAACATAAAATTCATGGCAAAACTAAGTCAGGCAACAAATGCGCAAGTGAATCCTGAAAAAAAGTACGAAATGTGAAATGGCCCGACCCCGATTATGTAAACGTTTATCAAAATACAGTTCACATAAACGTACTTTATGATCTGGGTATTATTTGATAATTGGCTTGAAATTAAGCTACCTACCAGCTCGGGCATATAAAGAATATGTTGTGGGGCCCGGTGGGGGGGGGGGGGGTTGTATGAAGATTCCCTTATTACTATAAGGAGGGGGTTTAACCCCATGTCTAAACCAGTGCTTTAAAAAGTAATGCTTAATATCAAAAATGTTCATCATATGAAAACACAACATTTTAAAAGGGACGCCATTTTAAAAATGGCGATATATGCACAATGCACTTTGCACAAGACAAAATGGCAGAATACCGTCGAATTCTGTGTATGGTGAATGCTGATGAAGAGTAGCCGAACCAAAATCTATCAGCTTCAATTCCATTTTCCTGAAATACAATTTTTTTAAGAATTGAGCGATTGATTGATGGAATTGTACAAATTACGTTGAAACGCGTATACTGTAAAATGTACAATGTACATTCACAATAAAATGTGCTGTGTTTCCTATACTATGTGCACTGTCATTGGCTAAGGCACTAAAATGGATTTTAAAGCCTTATTAATGAATGATACAGACTTAAAGTTTAGAATTCCCTTTATCATTGCTTGGATATATTTTCAGCCTTCGGCCTGTTCTATCTAATTGAGGATTAGGAAGTGCTTGAAAACTAGATAAAAAAGTAATTGTACAGATGCATGGATGCATAGATGCATGAATAGTGCACTCATGATTGCATGAATCACTGACTTTTCAGAGTTCCAAAAATAAAACAGATAAATTCATTTTTTTATTACTAAGAAGCACAAAATCCAGGACTCACAGCCGCAAATACAAATTACAATGCAAAAGTATTCAGGGTTTTCAACAGCTGATGATTTTGAAGAGGTGGGGGGGGGGAGGGGGAAAGCGCCACCCTTCCTTCATTCATACTCTAATTATGTAATAATAATATCTAATTTCACTGTTTTTGATTGAAAACACGAAAATCTTTTAGAATCTTTCATCATACTCTTTGATTGAACGACATATCAAGGGACTGTAAGCCTAATTTCAAGTAACCCTTCATGCCTGATTTACAACAATATCCTTGAAACTTTAAAATGTGGAAGACACCGCCACTTCTCTGACTTGAAAAGTGTTATAATGTCTAAAATTCACAATTGCTTCTTAAAAGCAAGAATTGACTTTGTGCAAGCCACTGTGTTTTCACATAAATCGCAAAGGAAAAAACACAGTTTAAAGAATCAAAAACATAGATAGATAATTTATAATTGATTGCAAACATAACTTTTAAGGGTACTGTTGTTAATAGGACATTGTCATCTTTACATGGAGGGGTACTTCAAACAATCCCATTAATTTGCTATTTTATTACCTAAGATCAACGAGTAGGTTTTCATCCTTGATGTCTCGGTGTACAATTCCTTCACGTTTACAAGCCAGCACAGTTTCTACTACCTTAACAGATACTTCATTTAAATTCGGTCAGGGAGCTTTTACTTTCGAACCCCGTTACATATAGAATTTGCCTTTACGATTTATACATTTAAGTAATTAAAGCCTTTTAAGCCATTTGTGGTGGAGCGAGAGAACAAAAGTTGAATGATGTTATTCCTATACAGCCAGAGCCATTGGAACTCTTGTATTGTATAAATCGCGTTCAAGGTTTGATCTCGATCTTTTGTTAATCGATTTTTCCTTTTTCGATATCCTGTGGTAATTGTACCCTGTAGGAATAACTGAAATGACGAGATCAAGCAAATGATCTTCAAATTAAAGTGCCCTAAGTGGATATCGTGGATATCGGGTTAGTTCCCGTGAACAGAGCAATAAGGGTGCAGTGCAGTTTTCCCAAAATATTGGTCAGAACTTCCATTGGCCGATGGGGGGGGAGGAAAGTACATCGTCTGTGTAGTGTGCAGTGTGCACTGTAAAACTTTAAGGATTGCATAAAATTACTTTGTGTCGTTAAACTTGCAAAATAAACTAATAAAAAGACAAAGGGTTTAAACTGATCTAAACTATTCAAATTATTTTTCTTTGTTGCTTCTTTTCTTCCTCTTTGTTGCACAAAAGAGTCCTTGGCGAATTAACAAGAAACAAAGAGAAAGAGAGATGGTGGGGGCCGGGGGGGATGAACTAAAAAGAAAAAAGAAAGGGGAGGGGAGGAAAAGCCAATCAACATGGAAAGGGAAAAAAGAAGGAGGAAAGAAAGGAAAAAAAGGAAAGAAAGGAAAGAAAAGAGGAAAAAAGGAAAGAAAGGAAAGAAAGGAACGAAAGGAAAAGAAAGAAAGGAAATTAAGAAAAGAAGTCAAAGAAAGGAAAAGAAAGGAAAGAAAGGAAAGAAAAAAAAGGAAAGAAAGGAAAGAAAAGAGGAATGAAAGGAGGAAAGAAGGAAATGGGAATCAGCAATAAGAATAAAAAAAGAGGGGGTAGAATAAAAAAAGAATATTTTAAACGAAAGATGGACAAAAACAAGATTAAAAGTATTTCTCAAAATATTTTTTTTCTACAATAAATTTCTTTTTTATCACCTGGTTAAAGAAATTTCTAGCAACTTGTTCCTCTAGTAAAACTTTCTCTGTTATATAGTCAAATAGGTCCTAAAAATATATATTTAGATAAAGTTATTTAAAGACATGCACGTGCTTCATAATTAGAAATATCTTAAACTCTGTATATATAATATATAAATACATATATTGAATGGAGTTATATAACCGAAAAAGACCCTAAATATAGATGACTTTTTTTGGTTACATATCACAAAATATCTTAGATTTTATAAATACATTCAGGTATAGATACAACATAAAAGGTTACAAAAATAGATAGATATAGCTATTTTAAGAAATGCTCAGTTGCTTCATAATCAGAAATATCTTAAACTATACAATATTGTATCTATATTCTATATACATATACTACATATTATAATATAACTTACACAATAATGTATATAATAAAACTTCAAGTCATGTTTTGAACACTTATTATCTAATATATATAAATATATATTTATTTATATCTATATATATCTATATGGGTAACCCTGTACCAAAGACTGAAATAAAAACGACTCTCAAACTAAATATTTATAAGAAAATTTTTTACAAATATTTGATTACATAAATAGAGTGAAAAAATATTTCCTTAAAAAACAAAGAAAAAATCTAACACCCAACAAAGCAAATTCCAAAACACGGGTGCATAAATGCATAAATGTAAAAAATGCAAGATAGGCGTATTCTCTACACTCGATACATAATCTCTAATGAGAAATAAATATTTTTGCAAAATGCAACAAACTCTGCAAACAAAAAGTGCAACAAATCCTACAAAAAACTCTGTTCAAAAATCGCCTAAATCAATCAATCAATTAAATGCTAAAAACATTTCATAATTAAAAACATTTGCAATATTTTTATCAATATATTTTATTTTTTTAAGAAAAAAGTAAGCTAAAAACGATTGTTTTTTAATACATTTTCACTTTTGGTCAGGTATAAGAAAAGCAAAATACTAATTATAAATTTTTAAAAAATTCTCAGATTTGTGTGAGACTCCCCTCAAAAACAAACCAATTGATTTCAAATCTTTTTACGGAACTAGTGATGTCTTTTGGTTTGTTTACGGAACTAGTGATGCTTCAAAATTTACCATTATAGTGAAAGAAAAAAGTGTTTGAAATTGTTTTTTTTATCAACATTTGTACTATGCAAAGTTTTCATCCTGACAAAAAATATTGGCAAAAAAATGATAGTTTAATTTGAATTTTGAATTAAAAATTTTGCAAAGTTATGTTCCAAGTTTTAAAAAACAAACTAGAACGATAAACATTACTAGCGTCGGAACTAACCTTGCATGGTTGGGGACGGTCCATGACAATGATAGTTACGGTCTCCCTTCTGTAATACTCCAACATCTCCACCACCCCCTCCACCCCTCTCACACGCTCCATTACGTACACCTCCATCGGTACACGGACTCCATTCAACTAAAACAATAATTATTATTATTACATAAATCTTTATTGGTTCTAAGCGTTATAACGAAAAATTAATAGTAAAAAAATGACAGGGTTTTGCATCTATATATCAGAAAGCGTATATATATGTGTGTTAAATGAAAAAAATAAACATTTTAAATTTTTAATTTTTTTCAATCGGCAAAAAGCGAGAGAAAAAAAAACAATCAGCAAAAGGACATGTTAACAAAATTAAACGATCAGCGTAAGCTCACATTGAGGAAAACTGTAAGCGAGCTAATTTAAATTTTTGAGATCTGAGGTTAAAATGGGAAAGATGCACATTATATATATTTAAATGAGACTTTTTCACGTATCAGTAAAAAAAGTGAAAAATAGGAAGAATTATAAATAATACAATACATAAGCTTAATATATAGAATTAAACTTTTCGTGTTTAATTAAATAATAATAATAATAACTAAAGTCAACTGCAATAATAAAATTCACTGTTTTAAAAATATATTCGAATATTCAAAAATCTGATGTTTAGTTTTTCTATTTAGTCTTTTGGAGATTTTAATCTTGTTTTTTTTTTATTTCTGCATTCAACTGCAATAATGAAACTCTTGCTTTAAATTCAAAGGAAAATATTATACAGTGATAACCAGAAAACACTGGCCTAGGAAGACGATATTACAGTAATACTTTAGTGTGTTTGATGTTGATGATGAAGCAAAAAGTTTTACTAGAAACTTATTAAATCACTAATTTAGTGAAATGTGTTCCTCTCTATTTCAGAGTTTTCTAGTTATCACTGTAATTTAGTTTGAAAATTTGCAAAATCGTTCATAATTGCTGATACGACTTGGCGACCAGATACCTCCTCCAGCTTTCATTTTACATTTGAGTGAGACCAGCAACTTTTTTTATTGCACAGAAGGCATTTTGTACTCTTATAAAAAACTTCAAGATTTTAAGCTAAAATGAAACTAACTCGATGCTTACATGTACATCGTCCAAGAAACTATCCAATGCCCCCCACCCCCCAACACACTTTATTCGTGTTGTTGATATAGATGATTGCGTAACGGTTTTTATTTGAAACTCTAGACACTGCTGCACAAAGTACTCATGTCTAGACTAAAGACAAAACATTACGCACAAAAGCGTAAACATGTCGTCTTCCATTCTTCCCGCGCCTTTACTCGCTTCTGCGTAAGTTCGTTACGACATTCTACATTTTAAGAATTTGGTAAATGCGTAATAAATTAAATCCGTTGGTGTGAAAACAAAGCAGGAGAAGGGATTAGGATAAAATATATCAAAATTGCAAATCAAGTTTAAAGATCAGAATATTAGCAGAAGAAACGTGGAGTTGGAATATTTTTTAATAGCACAACAAGCAAGGGATTAGGAAGAATTAGGAAAAATTTAGGAAAGATCAGGAAGGATCAGGAAGGATTAGGAGGGATCAGGAGGGACCAGGAAGGATCAGGAAGGATCAGGAAGGATCAGGAAGGATCAGGAAGGATCAGGAAGAATCAGGAAGGATCAGGAAGGATCAGGAAGGATCAGGAAGGAACAGAAAGGATCAGAAAGGATCAGGAAGAATCAGGAAGGATCAGGAAGGATCTGGAAGAATCAAGGGATCAGGAGGAATCAGGGAGGAATCAAGGAGGATCAGGAAGGATCAAGAAGGATCAGGAAGGATCAGGAAGGATGAGAAAGGATTAAGAAGGATTAGAAATGATTAGGAATGATCAGGAATGATCAGGAATGATCAGGAAGGATCAGGAAAGATCAGGAAGGATCAAGAAGATTAAGAAGATAGGGAAGTTTACAAATTCTATATTGGCCCACAAATGGATGGATAGATAGATAGATCCCTAGAATGGATAGATGGATAGATGGATAGATGGATAGATGGATAGATGGATAGGTGGATAGATGAATAGATGGATAGATGGATAGGTGGATAGGTGGAAGGATGGATAGATGGATAGATGGATGGATGGATAGATAGATAGATAGATGGATGGATGGATGGATAGATAGATAGATAGATAGATAGATAGATAGATAGATAGATAGATAGATAGATAGATAGATAGATATAGATGGACAGATAGATAGATGGACAGATAGATAGATGGACAGATAGATAGATGGACAGATAGAATCATGATGTAAAGTATATACAGAGACGTATAGACGTATCGACAGATGGACAAATAGACAGATAAACAATATGGACAGATGGATATATGCCATATGGACAGAAGGATATATGGACAGATGGACAGATGAACAGATAGACAGATTTACATATCAGATGGATAGACATATCAGACGGATAGACATATTCAGATGGATAGACAGATGGACAGATAGAGAGATGGAAAAAAATGACAGATTGAATAATAAACAGTTTGGTGATCAATATAAACATAAAATAAATAAAAGATAAATAAAACAAATGACACTGACAGATGACAGAAGACAGATGACAGAATAAGGATGGAAAAAGTTTTTTAAAAAAAACTAATAAATATTACTGACGACCCCCTCTGCTTCCACAAATTTAGAAGAATAACGTTTTTGAATTATTACTCGTAAAAATGAGCTATTTTTCTTCCTTAGTTATTAGATGACAAAAACATCTGTTATTTTAACATTTTTTATCTTTTTGTCAAAAAATTTTTATTGTCAAATTCTTTTCAAAATGCACAATTTCTTATAGACCCGCCAAAAAAATAAAGAGGCTTCTAGTGGGATGCGTGAAATGACCCAAGATAAAAAAATGGGATTTTTTTTCGATGATCATCAAAGAACAAACCATTTAAATAATTATATATCTATACATATTATAAACTAGCTGAATTGCCTGGCGTTGCCCAGGTAACTCATAGTTCTTCCCGCTGTTTACCCGCACTTGGTCTTTAATCCTGATTTACGTGGTTACTGGTTACCTTACCCGAATTCTATAATTTGTTTGCCTTCCGTCAAAATTAAGTTCAGCCGTTTTGTCAGCTGAAGTGAACATAAAAATGAACAAAAAGCTTCATCATACATCTAGATAATGACTATTATAATTATAATTATAATTATTTATAAATGTTACAGCTGCTGAGCCGATCAACCCAAACTAAATGTAAGACTTTACCCCCAAGAAAAAGTTTTTGGCGAGTCGAAATTCAAAAATGTCGTCTTCTTAACTTTTTTCGAAAATCCACCAAAACAAGTAGAAAAAACCCCAACATTTTTGTTTTATGTATATCTTCTGGCATGAAAAGCATTATTATACTAAATTCCTAAATTTAAATTTTTGTACTGCAAAGAGATTTCAAACTGCATGTGTATAATTAATATTATGAAAACAACATCTGTGCTAATTTTGAACGAAATTTTTTTAGAAATTTACATTATTTAACGTTAAAAATTAAGAATCCCTATATAGCTGCGGTGTGGGGAGGGGTTGAAATTATAAGCTTGGTTTTTTTTCAAGTATTTTTTTCAACAAAAAAATAACCCTTGTATGTATATTTCAATCAATTATATTATTTAAGTGTATAAATCCTTTCACAACTAGTCAATCAAACATTAGGATTTTTGACACGAGATCAAACTTGATACATATAAATCAATTTGGATTAAAATAGATTTGGAATATCTATGACCTTCTTTTTTGCATGGATGGTCTTAACTGTTAAAACCTCAAAAAATCACGTAATTAAAAAAGTTTTTTTTTATGAAAAGAGAAAATAGTTTAAGAATCAAAATTATATTTATAATCGATAAAAGAAATTGTTATATTCCAAATATATATTTTAAATAAAAGAATTTGTTATATTCCAAATATATATTTTAGATAAAAGATATTGTTATATTCCAAATATATATTTTAAATAAAAGAAATTGTTATATTCCAAATATATTTTAGATAAAAGATATTGTTATATTCCAAATATATATTTTAGATAAAAGATATTGTTATATTCCAAATATATATTTTAGATAAAAGATATTGTTATATTCCAAATATATATTTTAAATAAAAGAAATTGTTATATTCCAAATATATTTTAGATAAAAGATATTGTTATATTCCAAATATATATTTTAGATAAAAGATATTTTTATATTCCAAATATATATTTTAAGTAAAAAAATTGCGAATAGAAAAAATTCCGCAAATTTCTGATAAAAAATATGATTCGGAACATTCTTGAAATTCCAGGTGAGCCTGCAGTTACACCCACCCTAGATCCTTTATCATAATACAGTTGATAAGCCTGGGAACAAAATCGTAAATCCTTAACCCTATTCTTATGGAGTGGGGAGATTAATCCCCCCCCCCCCCACCAACAACATTTTTGTGATTTTTACTAAACAATATTAAAAAAAAATTTACAAATAAAACAAGAGCAAAGAGCGTTAAAAATGTCTCATTTATCATACGTGGAATTTTGTCATACGTGAAATTTTTTAATAAGATTTACCGGGAAGTGTCAGGGGAATGGCTCAATTCACTCCCTCTTAGGTGAAGTGATTCAAGTATCCAAAAACTTGGCTTTTTAAATTATTTACATCTTTTTATGAAAAGCCAGAAAAATTCCAATTTTACCATCATCCTATAGTAAATGACTTAAATAAAGAATGGCATAAAGAAGTGGGGGGAGAGGGGTCATTAGGGTATTAATTTATAGAATTTTAGAAAATAGCTGAAATATAAAATGTGAAAGGGTTTATACGGTACAAAGGGAGATAACCTTTAAAGGTTACGTCTATAATAGGCAATAATAATAAAATTACAATGGAGAATTCAGGCAGTTTTCCTTCTTTCCTTCTTCCAAAAATACTGCAATATTACTTTTTGACCTCGCAACTCGCCAAGAGTGGGAAGTGCAATCTTATTTAGTGGCAAATATGTATTTTAAACCTTTTTATCAATAGCTCTTTAGTAATAGAAATTCCAGATTTTAAACTAAATTAATCTTTATTCTGCGATGCAGGTTTTTTCCACAGAAATATAATCAAAGTTTATCTAATTCTAGAAAAAACTAGCAAGTGTTTAAATCGTTTAAAATTTTATACCTCCGTCCAATGCTTGATTTTTGAGTTTGTTACGACTTTAACAGCGACTTTGACACCGTCCTTTAGTCTAAAAAAATATACATTTTTTATTGCGTCATATCCTGTAAGCGTACTTTTAAGTGAACCTCCATGCGAAGATGGCAATGCCTGATTTACAACGATACCCTTGAAACCTTAATCAAATTAAAAATGTGGAAAAACCCGTTGTTTTTCTGACTTAAAAATTTCGCCATTGCTTCAATTAAATGCGCAAGACATTTTTGGAAAGAAAAAAAGTTTTACCCATGAGTGTTCACAAAAAAGGTCAGCCCATTCGGTCCAGCCGTTTAGTCGGCCAGAGGGAACATAAATATTATAAAGAATAAATTATTATCTAATTGAGAAATTAAGTTTTTACAAAAAGGCTTTTAATAGGTTTAGATTCTATATGTGAGAGTAAAAAGTAGTCTGACAAAAACAAGTTTTTTTCCAGTTTCAATAAAAATGGAATATTTCCGTTCCCTTCTTTATTAAATTTTATTTGGATAAAAACAACCGTGACAGAAGGAAGGCTCATTTGAACGCAATAAAGACGGGGAATTTAACGGACATCTTTAGAGCAAATACGGAAAATTCATTTAGTTTATTTCTCAAAAAGATTCGAAGTTCATCGAACATTTTTTTCTCGTTTAATTTTCACTTCAAAAATGATCTTAAAAGATTTTTTTCCGAAAATTAAAGACCTAGAAAAATATTATAAAAATAAAAATACCTAATTGCAGCGTAAACTACTCCGAACCCTCCTTTACCGAGCATTTTCCCGACCTAAAAAACATTTAATAAATAAAGATGAATCTAGAAGTTTTAAATTTTTACTTTATTTTTTTGTCATTAATGTCAAACTGACAACTAGAGATAACAAGTGGCAGGCCAAGGATACAAAAACAATTAAAAATAATGTTTTTGGAAATAAATAAAAAAATAAAAATATTTATAATATAATTAATATAATTAATCTTTTATCAATATTAGTATTATCATTGTCGTTTGGAATCTTTTAACGTCGTTACCATCGAAAATTCATTGAGTTTTTATATGTATCCTTAAAATAGGGTTCTTAGAACTTTGCAAAATTTCTAGCATCAAACTTGAAATATTTAAAAATATTTATTGTTTATATAAATGATTCAAAATTTACAGCTTATCCCCAAAATTTCCAAACAAAGCATATATGATGCATATAAAAGGCGCATTGTTTGAATTTACTTATTTCCATTAATTAATTAAAACAATTAATTTAATTAATTATTTTTGAGTCCTATTTGCCTAACAGAGGGTTATAGTGAACATTCATTGTAATTTAAACGGAAAGTAAATATATTATATATGAATGAATCATTAAAATAATGAAATTAACAAATCATAAACTTTTAACAGTATTGTCTAAAAAAATAATTAATGTCAAAAGATGATTTTTAGCAATAAAAAAATTAAATTTTATTTAAAAGGATATAAGAATGATAAAAAAAAACTTTTCTTTCAAATTTTTTAATTTTTTAAATTTTCAAAATTACCTTATATTTTCTTTCCAATTCTGGGTCTATCCCTGGTTTTCTCTCTCTCTGTAAAAAAAAAACTATTTTTGTTTAAATATTGAATTATTTGTCGCTTCATCATTGCAAAAGCAAAAAACATGGGAAATTGAAATTTGGTTTCAGATTAATATGCGGAAAAAGCTGGAAAACCCTAATTACACTATTATACAAATGAATTTATAGATATTAAAAGACAGTGCAGAGGAAAGCATCTAAAGATCACGTGATCACAAATCTCATAATCTTATTTCTAATTCTTGAATCATTTTATCCAGATGGTGTAAACCTTTCATAGTTAAAATGTGTATTTTTTCTAAATTAAATAAACGAAATTATCAAATTAAAGATTAGAAAATTAGAGTTTGAGGCGAGTTATCAGTTCATTTAAAAATAATTCTGAAAAAAAATCTTTTTAAAATTTAAAAATTGATTTAAGATAATTTTAGAACTAATCAGCTTGCCTGATTCAATCTGGATGCTGGCTGGGGGGCGGATACATCCGCCAATTCAGGGCGGAACGCGGCAGATGTATCCTGAAGGGAGGCGGACATATCAGGGCGGAATGTGGCAGATGTGTCCTGAAGGGAGGCGGACATATCAGGGCGGAATGTGGCAGTTGAAACGGACATATTGGATGGGCAAGGCAGATATCTCCTCAAACTTCCCTAAATAAGATCTATAAAATAAAACTCATTAAAAAATTTGTCAAACTAGGTTTTTAGAGCACTTTGAAAAATCGACATCTTTTCCAGCAATTTTTTTAAGCTTTTAACAATCCATGAACTTTCTCTGGGGTCATTTGGGCTGCAATAAAAACATTACAGTGTTAGAAACTGTTAGAAACCCCTGCTTTGTTTGTGATCGAACCTTCGAGAACTATTCGAAATAACGACGATTTATTTTTCCAAATTATGAAAAGAATGTTAACGATATCTCAATAATTTTTATTTCCCCAACATTCTAATCGTTATTTGTAACAAAGTTTTCAAAATTTTTTTAATAATTGAACCCAGAACATTCTCATATCAATAAGGACAAAAATTAACATTAATAAATCTAATTATCGTGTTCATATTTTGAACCGTCTCGAAATAAAAAATACAACAACAAATATGTTTAGTTTTTTTTTAAAGAGAATAAAAGGATAAATGAAAAAGTAATATAATTTTGAAAATTTGATGAAAATACTAGAAAACAGTTTTGAAATTTTTTAATAGAAGTTAAGACACTAAAAAAGATGAAAGGGGATCTAGAAAAGCGTATATATAGGTCAGTGGGTCGCTTGTACTATTATATTGCATATATTATATATATAGGCCAGGTTGATAATAAAGAGAGTTTACATGTGCATTCGACCTCCCCCCCCTACCCTTCCATTATGCATTTCTGGTTTCTTCCAGTTCATGCTTTTTGCGTTCTAACACTTAATTCTGCGCAATGAGAAAATTTCGTTTGACGGAAGAATTTTTATTAAAATCTATGCGCATTTTCTTGGAATTAATTGATAAAGTTTATAAACTTAAAATAAATTTTAACTTAAAGAACAGCACAGAAAGATAAATTAAGAGGAAAATTGTACAGCTATAAAAAATATTAGTAAGCTATTACTAGGATAAAAGAACTAGCAAGAAACTAGATGGATAAAATGATTCACAAGAAGTGGTTGGATAAAATTAATAGCAAGATAGTGGTTGGACAAATTGAATAGCAAGATACTAGTTGGATAAAATGAATAGCAAGATACTCGGAAGAAACGATGGCCAGGAATTTTAACTATGTTAACTAAAGGATTAGCACGATAAATTATATTCTAGTAAATATAAATGAATAGCAAGATAAGTTATTTACTAGATGAATAGAAAGATGAGCTATATACTATAGCAAGATAAACTTTGTCCTAGATGAATAGCAAGATAAACTAATAGTAGATGAATAGCAAGATTTAATGGTTAGACAATGTAAATAGCCTGACATTTGTATATGATTACGTCAGCTCTAATCCCCCCCCCCCTAAACCCCCGGACATTTAACCAGTTCCCTGTTCTCAAGGTAGATCAAGCAGTAGGTATTCAGGAATTTATATTGAGGAAAAACTAAAGTTTAAACATCAGATATAACGTGCCGTGTCTCTCTTCAATAAATGTACACTTCGTATCCTCCCATACATTACATTTCTTCCTCCCATACATTACATTTCGTCCTCCCATACATTACATTTCGTCCTCCCATACATTACATTTCGTCCTCCAGAACATATTTTTTTCCCTTTGTACATCCCTATTCGTCGTACCAAAGATCTAATTTCGCGAGGCTCGGAGGTCATCTCGCGGGGATCATGGCGGCTCTGCAACCCCTCCTTCTCAAAACCTTTCAATTCGTCCTCCACGCTTTTTTAAATCGTCCTCAATCTTCTTTTTGGCTCGTCCTTAAGTTTATTTACACATCCCCTGATCTAACTTGTCTTCATATCAATAAATCCGCTGTTGAATTTAATATTCCTATATACCTTTTTTTAATAACTAGCTTGAGAACTCAGCGTTGCCCAGAATACTCATAGTTGGTGGCGAGGTTACCAGCGCTTGGTCGTAATTCATGATTTCAGCTATTTGTCCCAATAAAAGTGTACCAAACCAACTCAACATAGAATCTTAAACAAAGCTAGGAAGATTTCCATGGTTCTTGCAAGTTCCCCAATCAAAATTTGAGGCAAATCGTTGGTTCAAAAGTTATGATCGGACATATGCACAAACAAACACCAAAACAGAGATAAAAAATTTATATACATGTATAGATNCCCCCCGTCAAATCCCCCGATTGTGCCTGTTTACATTTTACAATATTGTTTATAAGTAGCAGTATTATAAAGCAGGTGTAATTTTATTGTGCTGATAATGAATCATAATAATCTCTTAATGATTTTCAATAAATAAAAATAATGCTTTTTTGTAAATTTTAGACAACAAAACATTTTTTTAGTACAGAGACTGTAGACGTAATTTCAAGGACATTTTTCTTTCGAGAAAATCCGCAATTAAGTAAAATTGATTTTAAGATAAACCAAAGATGGAAAACTCCAAAACATTGTGCAACGCAGCAACGACCATTGTTTAAAGGTTTATGCCAATCTTTAAATGGAGGCTTGGCTAGCTTGAACAAACGGATAAAATCCCTTTCAATCAGGGGCGTAATGGAGGTTTAGCCTAGGGGGTGCACTTTTTTTGTGCACCCCCTTAAAAACCGGTATTAAGAAAAAAATAAAGTTTAAAATCTATATTAATCTACCTGAAGGCTGACTATCAGTCAAAGAAAAGTAAAAAATCTGAATATATATTTAAGTTTGATAAATTCATGGATCATTCATTGTAAAAACAAAATAGAATTATTTTACAATATTCATTTCTTTAGAATTTCAAGTTAACCTTTTCATGGCGTTTATTTACATAAAGTTTAAATTTAAAAGTCAGAGAGAATTTTAAAAAACAAGACTGAGGATTGGTGACATTATGATGTAATGGGAGGGGGGTGGTGACATTATGATGTAAGAATATATAATTGTCGTTATTTGTGTTAGGCATTATTGAACCTTTATAATGCTGTAAATTGCGTTTTATGCTTTATGAAGAAAGAAGGAATAAAAAACATATAAAATTAATCAGACGTCTACAAAGATAAAAAACACCACAGCGTACCAATAAATTTTCCATAAAACCCGAGATTTACAAAAAAAATTTGGCAGGTTGAAACAAGTGACAGCTGCAGTTTTTCATTATATATTTTGATTAGTTGCGTTTTAAAGATTTTTTAGAGATAATAAAAAGATATGAAAAATAAACACTGTGCACGATATTACAAATGAAAACCTTATTTCTGAATTCCAAGAAAACGTCCTTCAAGACAAAAACAGATGTATCAGACCCAACAGATGTCGTAGTCCGTTAGTACTATATATATATAACAAGGCTGTAGAGGTTACCGTGTACAAATGTTCAGGGTATACCTTACATGTACATTATTGTACAGAGTGTATACAGTAAGTGTACGTAGGAGGTGTAGGCTTTTTGAACATTTTATTGTGACGTATTAAGATTACTCAATAACTGGATTACTCATAACTCCATTGAACTTGTTTAATAGGACTGTAAGCGTAATTTTAAAATGGTACCCTCCATGCGAAGATGGTAATGCCTGATTCACATCAATGCCCTTAAAACCCAATTATCGTCTTAATAAAGTTTAAAGTATTTAATTCTGATCAATATTCTATTGCAGTATATAGAAATGCGCAATACATTCATTTATTTACAATTTTTGTTATTGTTTTAGGAAACTAAAAAAATCAAAACTAATTCCCGTCCGGCCGTAAACCGTACGAAACCCTGTTTATTAAAATAATATTCTAATCTTACTAAAAATACTATTATTTATAAATAAAAACTCGGAAAACAAAACTCCTTATCTGTACAAACTGAGTTGAAACCATTTTAATTGTAGTGACATGACGGGTTATATTCAAAGCTTTAATTTCAGAATTATTTTTAAAAAAACAGGTTTAAACAGATTATTACGAGATTAATTCCATATTTAGTACATCTTCAAAGTACGAAAACGAAAATAAATTTAAAATTAAACATATTAAATATTAAATATTAAATCAACAAAATGAAGATGAAAACTTTTAAAAGTTAAACCGAACTGAATGATAACTTAACCAACCTGAATGATAACTTAACCAACCTGAATGATAACTTAACCAACCTGAATGATAACTTAACCAACCTGAATGATAACTTAGCCAACCTGAATGATAACTTAACCAACCAACAACCAACAATGAGAACTTAACCAAAATCAAGTTGAAAACTCAACCAAATACAGCATTACAACTCAACAATGAAGTACATTTAAATCAATGAAAAATTTCATGGCCAATAATTACTTAACATGCAAACAATGCATAAGCAATTATGATTTAAGTAAGCAGAATTATATAACAGATTTACTTATGTAAATAGTTTACAAATATATTTCAGATAAAATTTGAATAACCTATGAATTATTTAAACAAATGTGTACGATAAGAAAATCATACGAATGTGACATTACGCAATTTCATCGTTTACCTGGGTATTTACGCATTTATTGCGTAGTGGGATATGTTTCGACTTGTGTTATGTGTACGCATACTTTTCCACTTTCACGTTAATTTTATCTTGAAACTCACAATTTTTTATTTAAACTCTTAGTATTTTTATAGGAACCAGTACATTTGAAATAAATGTAATGTTAGGACTTTCCGTATGTGTTGCTTGGCTAGCGTATTTTGACAGACTGATGTTATGAAGCGTCAGAGTGAACTCTCTCTCTCTCCTTCTCTCTATCTATCTATCTCATTCTCTGTCCTCTAGCTGTACAAATATTATATTTGTCTCTTTGATTTAACCGGTTTATTGTAAACTGTACAAAATGGGAGAGAAAAAATCTTTCTGAATAATGCACGAATTTCATTACATTCTAACTTTGTTAATGTTTACATACTTCACATCGTACGAATCGTGCACGTACAACAATTATATTTCTATTTTCTAATTATAGATGTTAAATATTGCTTCAGCTATAACATAAATTTTATTTTGTAGATTTAATTGTGTCTTGGATTAAATGTGGGGGGGGGTGTTTAATTGTACACTTATTGTGATTTGACGTCACACGTAGCCAAGTAACGTCATTTCGAGGTCATAAATAGATGTCTTACTACGCATGCGTAAGCATCAAACAGAGAAATGCGCGAGTCATTCATGCAATTTACCGTCATTCTGTACATTTTTCTAAACTCTTATACAGTTATAGTAACATTCTTCAAATAATTTTAGTTCTATAGCTTCTCTTGACATATCTAAATTATTATATATAGGGCCAAAATTAAAAGTTGAAATAGAAGATGGTCTCAAAGCGCCCTATATAAAGCCTATAGTTTCTTAAAAGCCAAGAAATGTCAAGGTTTTATTTGTGAGGTAAGGAATGTTCTTATAGAAAAGTACTTAGAGAAAGCCTGTTTACGGTTATGGTAAACTTTGTACCTAAATTGGTTTGTCTAAACTCAAACCTTCTGCTACGTTTTACCGATATTCCTTTGTATGCTGATTCAAAGCAAACTGTTTTTCCTCGATCATTCAATAATTCATTAATTTAAATTGATTCAATTCATTGATTCATCGATTCATTGATTCATTGATTCATTGATTTATTGATTTCATTTATTCATTTATTCATTGATTCATTGATTAATTGATTCATTGATTCCTTGATTTATTGATTCATTGATTCATTGATTCATTGATTCACTGATTCATTGATTCATTGCTTCATTGCTTCATTGATTCATTGATTCATTGATTCATTGATTCATTGATTCATTGATTCATTGATTCATTGATTCATTGATTCATTGATTCATTGAATCATTGAATCATTGATTCATTGATTCATTGATTCATTGATTCAGTGATTCATTGATTCATTGATTCATTGATTCATTGATTCAGTGATTCATTGATTCATTGATTCATTGAATATTCAACTCGGATCGTAAAAAAATCAATTTATTTCCAAACAAATCATCCTGATATTACAACCAATAATGACTGATAATTTTTCGATGCATTTGTATATAGTTGAAATTTCATAATATTTTTTTATTTTTTATGATTGAGAGTTTATACTTTTGAAAACATTTATTCCATTTCATTTTTCAAGATTTTTTGATAATGAAGACGGCATTTTCATATTTTCCAGGAATGTTCGAAAATCCAGGGCCAGTGAAATATTATTTTTAAAAAACAAAATCAAAAATATTATAAAATAGTAACTATTTACGAATGCGTCGAAAAATAATCGATGACTCTTGTTTGTAATATCTGAATGGTTTGTTTGGAATTAAATTGATTATTTTACGATCCCAGTTAAATGTTGCAACTTTCTTAATTTGTATGGACGCTACGTTCTTCAGTATAAGTCGTTTTTAACAATTTTCTCTTTATAGACACAACAGATATGAAGTAAAATTAAAAGCGTTCAAAAGCGCTTATTTTTCGCCGTAAGCCTATACCCCCTTTCATTTTTCGCGAACACTCCCTTGAAAATAAAAACTTTTTTCTCTTCCTTTTATGACAAACTACAGTGATAACCAGACAACTCTGGAATAGAAAATCAACTTTTAAACTCAACAATTGTGCAGTGTAAACAGACCCATTTCCCTCATAAGTAATTTGATAACTTACTAATAAAGCTATTTGCTTTGTAACAACATCAAATACACTTCAGTATCGCTGAAATGTCGTCTTCCTATTCTAAAGTTTTCTGGCTATCACTGTACTTTTACCAAATTTTTATTTATAAATGTTTGAATATGCTTTTCTAAAAATTTCATATATTTTCATCCACTGACGAGCTGGTTGGTACTAATGGGGTAAATACGTAGATAAGTTTGTTTATAAAAAGCACACCTGTAATTCTGAATAGTTTTTATGTTTAGCGCTCATGAAATAATTGTGTTTATTTTTTTATTTAAATTTAGGGTGTCCCACGAAACATGACAGTTGGTAAATAGTTTTGAATGTTGTCCATATAATGTATTAGAGAATAAAGGCTTTTTGCAGTTTATTTAGTTTAATAAAACCTTTTACAAAAATATATTTTATTTTGAAATCCATTTTACTATATTATGACTGCCATGAAATATTTTTTATTATTCTCCTTGGTATCAAACAACTTAACAAACATATAGAAGATGACATTTTAAACTATTCACCAACTGTTATGCATGTTTCGTGGGACACCCTGTATTTAAATCTTGAATATAGAACTAAAATCAGGCAATCATTATATTCATATTTATTAGTTATATAAAATTACATATGTTCATTTAACATTTTTTATAACTATTTTATCAAATTCAACGGATGTACCTTTTAATCCAAGAATAGAATATAAAATATTTTAATCCAAGAATGATGTACAGGGTGAGAATAAAAACCCTGAATTATTGATGTTTTGGACAAAAGATTTTCAGAATGAAAAAAATAAAATGTGAAAAAAGAAAGTTATAAATATTTTTAAACATTAAAAAAAATCCGCAAAAGCAATTTTTTTAAATTATTGAAAAATGTTTGTTTAATAGTTTTCCAAAATTTTACAAAATTTCAATGAGAAATGAAAAAAATCCACGAAAAATTTACTTTATAAATTGGGATATTTGAGAATTTATAAAAATGTCATCTTAAAAACCTCTTGTTCTCGTTTCCTATTTGGTTATAAAGTCCAATCGATTTATTGAAACTTGAGAAGCTATGTTAACATGCTATACAGTAAAGACGTAATTCTTGCAGATTTCCACTTTTCATTTCTTGCGCATTTTTTGTTATTTCTCATTAAATGTTTGATCAAAATAATTCTTTTTTTTTTGCATTTCAGAAAATCTATTTCATGAGTGAGGGACTTTCGATACAATTTTGTTGTAATCCTAATTTTAAAGTGTTTATGCAAGTGCAATTAATCGAAGTAAAAGTGAGAAATTTAAACTGGATTTTTTTATATTGAAAAGACATAATTACACATTATTTACTTCAATGTTTCCTTGCTGCATGGAAAAATATGTTTAAAGAGACTGTATGCGTAACTTCAAGTTACTCTTCAGGAAAAGATGGACCTGCCCTAGTCACAGCAATACCCTTAAGTTGCACAAAGTGTTTATTTGTGTTTAATTCTCACAATCCAGGCTATATGTTTTCCTGTTTTCCTGTGACAGAAATGCTCAAGATATTTTTGTACAGAAGCCATAATAGATTTTTTTTTTGTAAATTATATTCATACTTGATCAGACAAAGCTTTAAAGGCTACCATGGTGAATCAGGCATTGTCATCTTTGCATGAAAGAACAATTGAAATTACGCTTACAGTCCCTTTAATAAGATTACTGGTATCCAGACAAAGATTAAAAAATACCACTTCTTGTATCAGCCGTTTAATTATTCAAAATAAAGGATCTCTTAAAATAACGCTTACAGCACTTTAATGTCGTCTGCACTGAACTCCAGTGTTTAGTTCTGAATATACAATATAGATACGCAATCGAAATAGTTGGGAAGTGAAGTGTAAAACAGACCGGAAATGAATCTCTTCCTTTCATTCATTGATTCATTCTTTGATTCATTGATTTATGTATTCATTTATTGATTAATTGTTTCATTATTTTATTCATTGATTCATTTTTTTATTCATTGATTCCTTCTTATAAATAATTTTTTGATTCATTGATTCATTGGTTTATCCTATCATTCTATTGTTCAATGACTAATTCCAGGAATCAATAATTTATTCTTTTAATCATTGATTCATTCTTTTATTCATTGGTTCGATCTTTAATCATTGATTCATTCTTTAATTCCTTGGTTCATTCTTTTATTCATTGGTTCGATCTTTAATCATTGATTCATTCTTTTATTCATTGATCCATTCTTTAATTCATTGATTCATTCTTTTATTCATTGATCCATGATTCATTGATTCATTGATTCATTGATTCATTCTTTTATTCATTGATCCATTCTTTAATTCATTGATTCATTCTTTTATTCATTGATCCATTCATTTTGATAAATAATCTTTTAATGGAATATTGATTCATTTACTCATTCTTTCCTTCATTGATTCATCAATTCATTGATTTCTTAATTCCGCAATTTTTTAAAATCATTCTGCGTATTTTCTGATGTGACCTTGCGTCATTTACGCAGTTTTATACCGGAAATACCCCGGGAAAAGATACGCACTACAGGTTGAAGCATCTCATCAAACCAACATTCTAACTGCGTAACGGTGTACGCATTCATATAAATTAACGTATTTGCCTCTATAGCATATATACAGCTTACCCTCTACAGTCTTCAGCCTTGTTTCACAAATCCACCTGTGAGAATCACTATAATTTACTAATTAAATTTTGAACTTGAATTTTTCGAAATATTTTGAATTTTCTTTATTAACAATATTATTATCATAATTCTTTTAAATAATTATTACTTAATCTGAGTATCCAATGACACACTTTTGATTTTCTTCTTAAACCGTTCTTTCTTGGATATAGTGGAGAAAATCAAAAACCGGTTTTCCTAAATTATAGAGTTCCTCCCAGTTTCTGTATATTTATCTTAAATGGCGAGCAAAATGTTAAATTTATCGGCTTCATATACGACTCTGATTGGTTGAATTTTATACACTTTTCAGGATACAAGTAGAAGATTAGATCAGTCTCGATATTTAGAAAAAGAGAGGATTAAGCATTAATCTCAATATCCACCATTCTAAAGTTTTTGGCTCTGATTTAAAAAGTCTAAGTTAATTCAAGGGATATTAGTTTGAAAACTTGGCCCATTTCTAACACTGAGTGTTAGAAATGGGCCAAATCTGCAAAGTTATCTTTTTCAAGAGTATATATCTTTAAATCCAAGTCGAGTAGAACAAAATTATACCATATATTTTTAAAAGAAAAAGTTTAGTTCTCGGGTAAACAAATAAAATATAAAAATGAGAATTTATTTTACAAACTATTTGTACAAAATTATTAAAATACATATTATATAACTTTAAACAATTGACATGAAATAAAACATTAAGACGCATGACTTAAATAATTTCCCAACTACATAGTTATAACTTATCTTTGGACTTCTTTCCTTTGAATTCTATGGCAATAATGAGAAAGGACTGTTTTTAAATGTTCTTGATTTTTGTAAAAAGCATTGTTTTGAAATATTTCTTAGAATTTGCGGATTTTCTTTTTTTAAAACTTGTCTGATGAAACCGTGGAAGAGCTTAAGAAAAATATCAAACTATAATTAATTGTTTAAATTAATTAATCTGATTCCAGTTCCAGATCAGAAAAGATTGGCAATTTCGTCATGCACCAGAATTTAACATTTTATGTATTATTCCTGATCATGATTACTTTTGTTGTAAATTTACAGTGAACAGTGTTCACAGCTTATTATGCTTCTTTGGAAGACTCCGAACTAATGACGGGTTTGCTGGATCTGAAAAAAAACTTTAATTTAAAATAAATTTTCATCAAACATTTAAATAAATGTTTTCCTGCAGTCAAAATGTATTCAACTATATGGCATGGCCAAAACACGTTATAAGCTAGAGTAAACTGCATATAAGCTAGAGTAAACTGCAGATAACATTGGCATCTTATATGTTTTTACTCATATCTCCTTCTATTGAAAAGCTATTGAGAGTAAAAAATGTATTCAAAATAAATATGTATTGTGTAACCAA
This sequence comes from Eurytemora carolleeae, assembly GCF_000591075.1. Lineage (NCBI taxonomy): Eukaryota > Metazoa > Arthropoda > Copepoda > Calanoida > Temoridae > Eurytemora > Eurytemora carolleeae. The sequence continues at coordinate 67,804 of NW_019396724.1, forward strand.
ATAAATTTCCTTTTCTCGGCCTAGTGCGTAAAGCTAGAGGAGCTACGAGGTAACAAAGTCGTAATAGTAATTTAGTTACACTCTCTTTCTGTTCTGTCTTGTTCAGTGTGAAGAATATATATTATGGACTTATAGAACTAAATTAGAGTAATGAGGGAGGAGGGGGGGGAGGGAGGAAAGGGGGGGGTATTTGTGAATGTACTGGTTTATGTCAGAAAACGAAGAGGGGTCTCTAATTGTAAATTCTGAGAATTGTAAATGTCCCAAATTTCTAAACTTTCCCTTGAATAAATCAATTCTTATGAAATGCCACAGAAGGAGAAAATCAAATTTATGTGAAATTACTGGTACGATTTTCGAACTTTGTAGCGCCTCTAGTTTTGATTTAAGCCGCAAGTAGGAGAAAAGCAAAGTCTTTGCCGCAAACTCTTTGCCGCAAACTCTGATTAACTCATCCTTATATTTTTGCAGCCATACGTCGTATATCTTTTATAAATTTTGATAGAATAAATAATCTAAGATAAAAATATTAAAAGTTGCAGGTTGCAAAAATATAGGAATAAAATTTGTGGGAAAAACTCATTTCCTTACAAATTAGAAATTCAAAACATTTTTGTTCTTCTCAATATAACTCCTCTTTAAACGGAGTTATGATTAAAAACCAAAAATATGTCAATCTTACGAAAAATTTTCTTGACTTTGACGTGCTGAGGTAGAAGCAATTTAAGTGGCATGCGTGACTTTTGATTTTACCGTGAAAAACCATATTTTGCCAAATAAAGCTTTAAACAGATCCAACATATTTATATCCATATTTAAAAATCGCGTGTAAATTACCTATTGTATGAGTGATGCTCGCTGTAGCTCATGTGATCCACGAGAGCACCCTGAGAGGGAAATCGCGTTGAACACTTTGTGCACCAATACCTACAAATATTTTTTTTTATAAAAATGTGAAAATAAAAAAAAATAATATTGCCTGTGGAACAGTAGAGACTTTAGTTGTACTCTTGAATAAAATTAAATGAACAAGAAACACTGTCACAGTCATTTGTGATTTTCAAGCTCTTAAAACGAATTGTTTTGTTTTCTTACATCAAACTCACATTTACATTGTTTAAATGTCGTCTTCATATTTCACAGTTGTTTGGGTCCATTGCGTATATATCTTCTGATAAATTATTTTTTTCGTTTCTCCTAAACAACTTTCAGACAAAACTTTAAAATCTAGAAAAGAAAAAAAAGAAAAAAACTTACCCGTGTTTTCTTTCCCATTCGAGGGCACTTATTTTCCGTAAGGTGTCTTGGTCAATATCCTCAACAGCTTTCTTAGCTTTTTTATTAGGTCTGCATTGAACACATGCACATAGGGGAGAGTGGACCTGTGGTTTGGGGCGCTTTTGAGCCTGGCTGTGAACCCTAGGTTGGGCAGGATTAGGAAAAGAATTGTGAAGATTGATGTGATAAATCAACTCTTCTCTAGTTGAAAAATTGGCGGGGCAAAGCATACAAGAGAACTTGGGGGAAAAGAAGGGGTAGGGGGCTAGAAAGGAGGGCTGGAAAGGGGCTTGGAAGGGGATCTGTTGGATGGGGGAAGGAGGAAGTATAGTGTTAATATTCTGTTGAGGAACGGAGGGAGGAGAAGGGGTGGAATAATTAGGAAAAAACTCATAAGAAAAGTCAACGCCAGATTCTGGCTTTTGGGGAGAATTAGATCGTTCGGGGGTTGGTCGTTTGTGGCCTGTGCTAGAATCTTGACCGGGTGCCGGGAAGTACTGAAAAGCATTGATTGATTGGTCATAAGTCGGAGGGGAAGAAAAAGATGGCGGACAAAACTTTTTGGAATCAGATTTACTTGTTGCGGCATTTGAGCTTGGGTGGACATCAGCTGATTTCAGGATTCTAGCTGGAGCTGGCAGCTGCTGGTGGGTAGAATGGGAATAGACTTGAGTTTGTTGAACAGTTTGAGGTTGTACCTGCAGGGGGTGAGCTCTCTGAGGTTCAGAATGAACTGTTGAACTGGCAGTGTGTATTTGATCAATGGGTGCCCTCAGAGGTTTTTGAACTGGTTTAGACCGGTTAGGCGCTGCAGTAGGGTTTGGAAGTGTGGAGTTTTGTCCGGAGACAAAATGCATTCGAACATGGTTCAAGAATTCTGAACTGCTGTAGCTGAAATACGTGATTGTTAATTACAATAACTAATTTCATAAATGGGAGTTTTTACAACAAATAATGTTATAATACTCTAGCTCTGTTCATGCAGTTAGTAACAGAAAAGAGTGGAATTTGTATTGTCTTATATTTAAAATCTAATTTTGCAATATTTGACTAAAATATTTTTTTGAAATACCATGAAGATTTTTAGAAATATCAGATGTAATTGTCTTATGGTCTTACTCGTCCTCATAGGCATGTACTTGTCCTACTTGTCCTACCTGAAGAGATGCCCGCAGAGTGTACAGGACGGATTCTGTGCAAGCATGTCCTCTATACTCTCATCAAAACTATCCTCGCCGTCCTCATCCAGTCCTCGCTGGTTAGATCCTAAATATATATATATTTATATATATATATATAGATATAAAGATAGATATATAGATAGATAGATAGAATAGTTAGATAGAAGAATAGAAGAATTGATAGATAGATAGAGATAGCTAGATTAGAGGAGGAGGTTGTTTTCAAAATTAAGAAAAAAATGCAAAAAATAGTTGCAATATGACTTACAAAAAATTGATTGATGAAAAAATCTTTTAATTCGATATTAAAGTGCGGAATTTGCCTTGAAACATTCCATTTCTACAGAAAATAATGTCGTCGTTTTCTGTATGAAGACCATATTCGTCAAACCCACACTGTATTGTTTGGGTTTTTTGTAAACTCACGATCCACGAATGAAGGGAAAACTCGAGCTAAGACTCAAAAAAGGTTTAAGGGACGCCAAAACCATTCAAGGTTTCTAATCTGCTGTATCGTGATATAGAAAATATGGAAGAAATTGTAAATGTCGTCTTCATTTTCGATGAATTTCAATTTCCATTATTTTTAAAGTCTGTTTATTTGGTCCAAAAAATGTATAAAATGGTAATCATTGTCAAATTATCTTCTCTCAGGGCTTTTAAGATTTATAAAATCAAAAGCATTATTTTAAGAATTAATTTAATAATGTTTATATTTATATATGTATATTTCTATATTTATATAACATGTTTATATATATATTTATAGTGCTAAAAGATCCAAAGTAGGCAAATACTTAAACTACCTATATCTTCATAAATATTAGACCTATAAAAAATTCAACAAAAGACTAAATGCGTATTTGGAATGTTTGGAGGGGGGTTTCGGGCTCACAAATTTTATTTAAAGTTCAAACTAAAGAGGTATGTAAAAAACGGTTTTTTTGGAATTTTTGGCTTACATTTTCACTTTAAATGAGAAATTCTACCCGCCGAAGACTTTTGGTCCAAATTTTTTTTTCATATTTGGACTTCATGGACCCCATAAAAACTGGGGTTGGTTTGTTCCAATGTGTAACATCAAAGAAGTCAATTAATGTAAAAAAAAATACAAAAAAAAAAGTTTGTAGACTTCATAAAAAATTTACGTGGAGTTTCAAATTTAGTGAAAATTTTGTTTTGTTGGAGCCAATTTTTTGAAATTTTAATCATTTTTAACCCTTCCCTAGGAATATAGATATAGATAGATAGACAGGTTTTAAATAGATTAAAACATAGATAGATAGATAGATGCATAGAAAGATAGAAGGATAGATAGATATATAGATAAATAGATAGATAGATAGATAGAAAGATAGATAGGTTAAAAATAGATTAGTTCATAGATAGATAGATAGAAAGGTTATAAATAGATTAGTATAAAGATGGCTGGTCGCGTCGGAGGATAAACTTAATACCGGAGGTGTATTTACCTGGTGAAGAGCTTAGAGCATCGGAGGATAAACTTTATATCGGAGGTGTATTTACCTGGAGAAGAGCTTGGGGCGTCGGAGGATAAACTTTATATCGGAGGTGTATTTACCTGGTGAAGAGCCATGGGGCGTCGGAGGATAAACTTAATATCGAAGTTGTATTTACCTGGTGAAGAGCTTGGGGCGTCGGAGGATAAACTTCCTGTCGGAGATTTCTTCCCTTCTCCCTCCCATTCACCTGGCATCAAATCCAAACCTACAAAATTAAATCAAATATTTAGTGATTTCAGAAAGGCTAACATTCCTAACATCCTACGTAAAATAGAGCAGAGTATGCGTAGAGAAACATGAATGGAAACTTTAATAAAGCAACATCACAGGGTTATTAACAGTTTTGGTTCGTTTTCAAAACTCTTAATAAAACTTTTAACATTTCAAAACTGATTTCTGTTAAAACTTGCTTTTATTAAAATTTGCAATATTTTTATCATAAGAGAAAAAAAGGAAAAACAAACCAAAAAATGATTACTTTTTGGTTTTTTTTGCATTTATTTTCTCTGAGGACCAAATTTTGTCATATGGGTAAGAAAAGAAAATGTTTAAAAAAACAATTTGAATTAAAGATTTTTGTTGAATCTATACGAACAAGCTTAAAACAGATCACTGTAGTTATTTTAAATAAAAAATGTATAAAAGGTTGAACACAAAACTAAACATTTTAAATTAATCATTTAAACAAATTGTGTGGACTAAGTAAGAAAGTTCCATGCATTGTCTAGAATTAGTAAAATACAAAAAAGCATTTTTTGAAAAATTTTGTAGTTTATTTTGACCAATTACAACGATATCTTAATTTTTCAACAGAATTTAGAATTTTTAATATTTTAATCACTTGATAATTTTTTTGAAAAAAACGAATTCCCCGAATTCAAAAGATAATTTTTTACAGAAGTTAAACAAAATAAGGAATTACCAAGCTCTGAAGTATTTATTGTGAGCAGAGGTTGAAGATCATGTCCTCCAACGGTATGCTGTCCTCCAACGACATGCTGTTCTCCTACACCGACATGCAGCATGTTGTCCTCAACTCTCATCTGGCCCAAACCTCCCACCCCTCCTCGATATCTCATTAAACTTTTAGCCGACATTTCAACAAATACGCCAACTATGAATTCAGAAATTCGCGAACTTAAAAACCAAGAAATATCAATTATTAATGAATAACTGTGAATGGTTTAAGAACTTTATGTAAACTAATCAGGTTGCTCCTGGACAAAACGGTCATAGCATACCCTTCCTCTCTCTGCCCACCCCCTTCGAGTCCCACCCACTTTTAGGTGCTCCGCCCCCTTTTAATCCACATACACACTGCACACACGATCAGTGAGATGGTGGTTGGGTGCAGGGGGGGGGGGAGGACACCCGTGAACATATTGATAATCCAGATTTGGGCCCGCCCCCAGAGCCCCGCCCCCTACATGATTATCCAAGGATTAATTGTGGAAGGGGGGGGGGTTGACCCCCTCCTGTCTAGAGTGGGGGGAGGGGTGGGTGTTTCAAAAATAAAAAGTAAGGGGGGGGGGTCTTCTCAGATTTAGTCTATAATCCAATATGTTGACTTGTTGAATTAATGTCAATCATATATATTATATATATCATTTACAACCTTACTTAATTAATTGAAAAGGTTGAATATATGAGGCATGGTTCAAAGACCAGCAAAATAAACCAATATATTTTTCCTTAATAAATGTCAAAGTAAATGCTTCAAACGACATTTGTCAAATTGGTTGGATTATGCTAAATCCTACAAAAAGCAAAAACATATTTTCTCTGTTAAAACTGACATAAAAACCAAAGGAAATTATACTTTCTGGTTCCTTAATTCATGATTCCTTGCAGTAGTATTAGTATGTTTCTTTCTTTCTCAAAACATTTAGTTAGCTATTAAAGGACAATATTTTTAACGCAGAAGACCTATGCAACGACTCTAATTTATATTTGTGCATATATATATATATATATATAGTACTTTATATATAGAACCCTTTTTAATGATAAGCCCGCCTGGGGCGCTTGTGTATAAAAGGGTTCAAGTAAATGAGTTTTATTTTTAGTAGTTGAAACTTTGGGAAGACCTTTTTAAAAATAGGGTTTATTAAAGAGTTTATTCACATTATTCGCGACATATTTAGGATTGTCATATTTTTAGAGTTTCATGTCGTCTATATAGTCTCATTCTGTATCCGCTATACTGTCAAAAGTTGGAAATTTGAATAAAAGTTTTTAAAAACCAATCAAAACGATTACTTTTAGGTTTTGTAAATTATTTGTCAAAACACAAGAAAACTCAAGGGTGTAGGGAATACTTAAGAGATATTATATTATTAATACAATTTTATTTAGATAAAAAAAATTTAAAACTATTTTAAAATATTTGAATGTCGACCTTTTTTGCATCTTATTCTTACATTTTTAATAGGATTTTAAGAATTATGAAAAAGAATTAAGCCGACATTTATTTATTGAGATACAGATTATAGAGGCAATGGTTTTTTGTCCGACAAAATAATAATGATAATTTTAGAATAAAGTGATTATCTTACAGTAAAATAAGTGCAATTTTATGCGTCCTTTATTTTCTGTTTTTACCCTTTTTTTCAAGCTTGGAAAACATGTCAACTAATGTGAGAAAATCTCGTTTTCCTTGTTATATTTGACACTTGTGACGTCGTGTATAATTGGTCCAGTTCTCTATTGCCACATATTGTATTGCTTGGATAGAAGTTTCTTGAAACATTGTAAAGCTAAGTATAAAATGCAAGTAAAGTTATTTCAGGGGTGTACGCATCTTTTGTACTGCAGTGTACTGTCCCTGGGCGGTAATGTAAACACAGGACGGATGTCGAAGCCTGACATTTGATCCATCTTTTACATAAAAAAAATCAATGAAATATTCTGGTCAAAGGAAACTATTATGTAAATTATCAAAATTATCAAAATTTAATGATTTTAACCTCCTCAGATACTAAACGAACACTGAAGCTTCTATTCTTGTTTACAAAATCCGCCCAGAGAGAACTGGTTTCAATATGTACGCAGAATATTCGCAACTGCAATTAACTTTCCTTGTATTATAACTTTGGTTAAGCCAAAGAGTAATATGAAATTAGTAAATACACTCCATTGACAATTATTTTTTATAAATATTCATAGGATTTTATAAAATATATCATTACATCATAAACAAATAAATAGATTTGGATAAAACATTACAGCTGTGTAAACAATACAGAAAAGCGGAAACTTGAGCAGAATCAAACTTTTGATGTTATCCTACACTACGATTTTGCAACCCCCATTCTCTAGGTTTCACCATGAAAACAAGTTTTTAAAAAGTTTTATAAAAACAAAGCTTCCAAGGCACTTCGTGTCTTTTTTTAAACAATAATTTTAGTTTCTTCGTAATTGTAAAACTCAATATGTCGCAGATTTTCCTACTTTAATTGGGGGCATTCTCAAAATTAATAAATATCAACATTTGCCTCTGTGCAAAATTTTTCAACTTTGATCCACCATAAACCTTTCCTGGTGTCACGTGAGTTGCCATACACAAGTTGGGCCCGATCGCTTTAGCAGTTTTTATACATTCAAACAGAAAAACAAAGTGTACATCGAATATATCTATATATATAAAGTTGTAATCTCTGTTTGTTTGTTTGTATGCCCGATCTTAACTTATAAACCTCAAGACCTATTTGCCTCAAATTTTGATTGGGGAACTCGGGACAACCAACGGAATGTTATTAGCTTGGCTTTTAGAGTCTAAGTTGAATGGATCGACTTTGATAGCAAAAAAATAGTTACCCGCTTAAATCGACCAAGTGCGGGTAAACGACTGGAGTAGCATATGATTAACCTGGACAACTTGATATACCTGAAATTCATACATAGGAAAAACATACGAACATCAATGTACTTTATCAGACCTAACATTCTTATCATAAAATACAATTATGCATAATGCAGGGTTGTTTTTGCCTCTTAAAATTTAAAATTTTTAAAAAATCCAAAAAATCAATTTGCTGGTTTTTTTTATATATTAATATATTTTTTTCCAGCCCGGTTAGGCCTGAAGTCGGAATACATGTAGTCTTGGTTACTATACTGCTAAAATATATTTAGTCAGTTGAAACCAGAGTAATCAGCTGATAACATTACACAACAAAAATACATGTTTTTATGCAACTGCATTGATTCATTATACCACCTAGAACTACAGTAAATTGAACGTAAGAATATCAATCAGAAATCCTCTTTTTCAAGAGTTATTGAGAACAAAAATGTTATGAATTTGTAATATGTTAAAAAGTCATACCAGCAACCTCCTCAATCTGTCTAACGTTTGGAGTAATGCATATGATAATTCTTTAGGCACATTTTTCTTGGAGAGCATTCAAATCATATCATCGTAAAGCATATCCCAACAAATTATATTAAAACAAAACGTATCCTTAAAAACAAATCGTCACGATGTATATTAAACGACAAAAATATCACAACCGAACTTCAAAATCTAAATCTAAAATGAATTATCAAAATGTTATGAAAATTCGTTAAATACTTTACATTTTTGCTTCAGAAGAATGTTGTGTGAACTGAGTGAAGGATCGTTTGTTCAAACCTGGTTTCGATTATCCTGTCTCGAAACCCTGTTTTTATTCATCACATCAGCTCCTGTATTCTACTACTATTATGCCAGGTACAGTGGGAGGTCGTCGTTGTATTTAATGTTTATTGGGACCTCTGTACACAATGTTAAACAGAACTGTTTGGGGGAGAATGAAGAAGACTGCAGGCAGCATTACAAAACTTGCAGTGCCAGTTAGCTTACGAAGACGACCTCCGGACAAAAACTATCATACAAGAAATTGTTTTTAACATTTTTTTAACATTCAAATTGACAACACACACTTTACGTGTACATTGGGAGGATTAAAATTAATATATCTTATTCAAAAACGTTGCTATTATTATTAACCTCTTTTGGCTTATACAAAGAAAAGAAATTTTGATAGCGACAAAATACTTGTCAATACCACTATCAGCAAATTTTAATCATCTAGTTTTTGTAAACTTCCAAAATATCAAAAACCACTTGATCGAAAATCATATTTTATAATAACGAATGTTATTTTCATCCTCCCTTTTCAACTTTTTCTTTCTCCTTCTTTCTTTCTCTCCTTCTTTCTTTCTCTCCTTCTTATCTTTTCTCCTTTTTCTTTCTTTCTCCTACTTTCTTCTTCTCTCTCCTTCTTTCTCATTTTTCTTCTTTCGCCTTCTTTCTATCTCTCTTTCTTTTCTTTTCTCCTTCGTTCTCATTTCTCCTTCTTACTCTTTTCTCCTTCTTTCTCCTTCATTCTCCTTCTTTCTCATTTTTTTTCTTTCTTCTACTTTCTCATTTTTCTTCTTTTTCCTTCTTTCTCCTTCTTTCTTCCTCTCCTTCTTCTCTTTTCTCCTTCTTCTCTTTTCTCCTTCTTTCTCCTTCTTTCTCCTTCTTTCTCCTTCTTTCTCCTTCTTTCTCCTGCTTTCTCCTTCTTTCTCCTTCTTTCTCTTTCTTTCTCCTTCTTTCTCCTTCTTTCTCCTTCTTTCTCCTTCTTTCTCCTTCTTTCTCCTTCTTTCTCCTTCTTTCTCCTTCTTTCTCCTTCTTTCTCCTTCTTTCTCCTTCTTTCTCCTTCTTCTCTTTTCTTCTCTTTTCACCTTCTTTCTCCTTCTCTCTCATTCTTTCTCCTTCTAATTTAACTCTTATATTTTTACATTTTGAAAGTGACAAAAAAAACTTTAAATTTAAGTTCAATAATATTGAAATACGACAATTTTGTGCTTTTTTGAAAATTAATTTTTAATAACGTTGTGGTTCTCTTGAAGTTATCAAAAGTTCTGTTGTTTAAAAATAACAAGACTTATAATAATGCAAAATGATCTTCAACATCTTCCTTCGAATTGCTGTGTTTTGAGTATAATTAACTAATTGTTTAAATTATAACAATTGAGTCTAACAGTCGTAGCTTCATATTTAAAAGATTTTTGTTTCCCACTGCAACGTAAATTTAACTTTACACTTGGCATAAATAGCCATTTTTTATGTCCAATTAGACTTCAGAGTTGACAATTATTATTTTCCCATGTTTAGATCCAATGTTACATACGAGAAATGGATTTACAAATCTAATCCAAAATTTCCGTCACCACAAAAGGTAAAAATCGAAAAAAGTTTTTTTAAAGGAACTGTATGAAGAGACTGTTTAAAGGGACTGTATAAAGGGACTGTATAAAGGGACTGTATAAAGGGACTGTATAAAAGGGACTGTATGAAGGGAATGTATAAAGGGACTGTATAAAGGGACTGTATAAAGGGACTGTATAAAGGGACTGTATAAAGGGAATGTATAAAGGGAATGTATAAAGCGAATGTATAAAGGGACTGTATAAAGGGACTGTATAAAGGGACTGTATAAAGGGAATGTATAAAGGGAATGTATAAAGCGAATGTATTAAGGGACTGTATAAAGGGAATGTATAAAGGGAATGTATTAAGGGAATGTATAAAGGGAATGTATAAAGGGAATGTATTAAGGGAATGTACAAAAGGGAATGTATAAAGGGAATGTATAAAGGGAATGTATAAAGGGAATGTATAAAGGGAATGTATAAAGGGAATGTATAAAGGGAATGTATAAGAATGTATAAAGGGAATGTATAAAGGGAATGTATAAAGGGACTGTATAAAGGGAATGTATTAAGGGAATGTATAAAGGGAATGTAGGCAAAATTTCAAATTCTTAGTTTGTCGCTTCCGATGCACGACAGTAACCTTGAACACTTTGACTAGACAAGAATAACAGACTTTGGACTTATCCTTATACCTTGACGACATACACATTTTCAATTAATGATTAATTTATGTCTAGGTGAGGGATGAGATAGTTCAGATGATGTGGATTGTGCCTATATTTAGGTGAGGGATGAGATAATACAGATGATTTGGATTGTGCCTATATTTAGGTGAGGGATGAGATAGTACAGATGATGTGGATTGTGCAAATATTTAGGTGAGGGATGAGATAGTACAGATGATATGGATTGTGCCAATATTTAGGTGAGGGATGAGATAGTACAGATGATGTGGATGGTGCCTATATTTAGGTGAGGGATGAGATAGTACAGATGATGTGGATTGTACTTATATTTAGGTGAGGGATGAGATAGTACAGATGATGTGGATTGTGCCAATATTTAGGTGAGGGATGAGATAGTACAGATGATGTGGATTGTGCCTATATTTAGGTGAGGGATATGATAGTTCAGATAATGTGGATTGTACTTATATTTAGGTGAGGGATGAGATAGTACAGATGATGTGGATTGTGCCTATATTTAGGTGAGGGATGAGATAGTTCAGATGATCAAGGGAATGCTTTGTGCCACAGTCTGCCCGGCACTCTCCTTAACCCTCGGTAAAAAAAGCATTTAAATTTTTTTGGTATTTTTTTCGATGAAAAGAAATTATAATCACTTGTCTCAAAATCTAATTTTTCAATTACGTTTCAACCAGTTGCTGTATACGTTAGATATTTTTAACTCTAACTATTTGTTGTAACAGACTTCATAGTTTGAAAGATCTAAGACATCTGGTAGCAAAAATATAAGGATTAGAAAATTAGAGTTTTAGCAGATTGATCCGGAATCAGAATTTTTGAGTTTTGAATCTTGGGCTAACATACATCGGATTCGGATTAACTTTATTCCTCTTCGATATCCCGTAGTGGACTGTGGTTATACTTTGTGCAAGGATAACAAAGATCAATCAAGGGATAAAGCATTGATCCCACATTGGATATCAAGATCAAGCGTTTAAGATTAACGAAACGTACTGGAAAAAAGTTCCGACTGAACGAATTTTTTTTTAGATAATTTTTTTCTTGATTTAAGAAAGTTTTCCTACGTCTTGAGTATTATGCTCAAAATAAAAAAATCCTTTCATTAAATGATTCAGAAGAGCTGAGGATTTTGGTGAAAAAAGACAAAATTTTTATAAAATTTGAACGATGTATATTTTAGCTCAGTATGGTGTGGGAAATGCATTTTGTGGTTGGGGAGATAGGTAGGGAACATTTTTTTTTGTCAAATTACAGGGTTAGTAAAATATTGGGATTTTCGATGTTTTGTTAAAAATGTTTTTGTTTTGTATGGATTTAAGCATGAAAAAATTAAATGGGATAGAAAAAATTCGAAAATATTTTTGGATCATTAAAGAAAAAATCCGCGAAATTTGATAAATTGTTAAGGAAAATATTTTTTATATTGTTTTCTAAACTTTCGTAACAATTCATCAAAAGTTGAATGAGATAAAACAAAAAATGTTAGCCAATTATTTGCCTTTTTGAAGTGATAACAGCTCTAAGTTTTAATTTGATAACATTTACTGCAAATTTCTACTCAACATTTTTGCGTTTTTTTGTTATGTCTCATAAAACTTTAAAAAAATATAATGACATTTTTGAAATTTAAATGAGACATCAGTGTCATTTTAAAAATTTATTAAAAAATATTTAATGTTCAAATTTCAAGACTGCGGTTAATTTAAATAATTTAATAAGCGCAGTAAAGAGTCCGTCACATAGTTTAAAGTTGCACTGGTTTTCTAGACCGGATCAATTTTAAAGTGTCGCAAAGCCTTGGCCTGTGAATTTCAATGATACCGTGAATCAGGTGTTGCCATTTGTTGCATAATCGATTACTTGATTTTACGGGCACAGTCCCTTCAAAGCAACAATTCATGAGCAATTACTTGAAATACGCCCACAGTCCCTTCAAAGCAACAATTTGATTTTACGCGCACGGTCCCTTAAAAGCAACAATTCATGAGCGAATACTTGATTTTACGCGCACAGTCCCTTCAAAGCAACAATCAGTAAAAAATTTCCTAAATGTTGTCATGCATGATATTTTAGGCCAGTTTCCTACCATATTGGAGTGATGTTGTTCAGCTGGATCCTTTCGGATTTCTTTGAATTCTTTTATCATAGGGAAGTCAAATTTTTTTAGCATATTTTGAGATATCACTCGAAAAATAATTGGATATACAAGGGTCGACTATAAACTAGTGGTCCGCCTTCATATAAAAACAATGAAGACGACTTTTCTATTTTAAATTACAAGTTTACAAGTTAATGTTTGAAAGCTTGATAGAATTGAATAGAATTGACAAGAAAGCGTGTTCATTGTATTCGTATTTACGACGACTACTGCAGGAACATATAACAGCCCAAACATAAAAATAACCTAAAGATTAAGAAGCTTCATGTTGTCTCATTTTAACCCTGTTATACAGTCCTAATCAGAAAGACCCAGAATTAATTTAAAATGAATCAGACAACTTCACAATATAATTTTACAAATATAATTGATGAAACAATAATCACTAAATACCCCTTATCCTCCCATTTCCAAATTGTGGTCTGCCTTTTTTAGCATTTAAAATTGGCAGAGATATATATGTAAATCCGTCTGATTAATTCCAAGGTCTTTCTGATTCTGACTGTAGATTTAAACTTTTCACCATTAAACTTAATTTTTATTATTAAAGTTTACCTTTGTGATACAGATTGGGACACGTGGATCTGAAGTAAGAAAATTTGATAAAAAATAAATAATAATAATAATAATAATAATAATAATAATAATAATAATCAAGATTCTGGACCCACCATAAGCATCATCATGTTTTCCATAATCCGTCTCCCTTCAGTGTTATTGCCGATGAACCCATAGATCAGGTAAAATAACTTTTTTTTTAATTAAAGGAACTGTACGCGTATATCCAAGAATTGAAATCAACTTTAAATTTTGACTTCTGCTTTGTTTCAAACTTATTTGATCTAGAAATATCTATTGAAATAAGACAAGTAAACAGACGTTTCATAAAATTACCTATAACACTATTATTTTGGCACAACGTGCTATAAAGTTTTTGGACTTAAATTTTCTCTCGAAGGTTCTCGATAAAGAGAAAAATTCTGTCCAAAAACTGCACTGCACTGCGAACCAAAATAACAGTGTTATAAATAGTTAATTTCAGTTTTTCCGATCTTCTCCTCTTCTTGTTCTTCCTCTTCTTATCCCGATCAACATGGATCTTCTCTTTCTTCAGTTCGGTCTCTTCTTCTATACGTTAGTTTTTCTTCCATTAAAGAGATTGTTCGCGTAGTTACGGGTAGTGCAGATGTTTATAGTTTTGGATCGTTTAAACAAAAAATTAATAAAATTTTTATTATTTTATATTTTATTATGTTCAGTTAGCTTTTATTAAATTTTGCAATATGTTTATGCCATTAAAATAAAATTGGAAAAAATATTTAAATATTGCATCGCTTTTAGATCGTTTTTGAATTGTTTTTGGATCGTTTTTGGATCGTTTTTGCATCATTTTGCGTAGTTTTTAGCATATATTTCAGGGTCAAATTATACAAAGTGTAAAGAAAATGTTTAGAATTAAAATGTTAACAGTTGCATCACTGATTGTAAAGTGATATGATGAAAGGATTGTTACATTTTTAATTTTCAGTAATTGATCTTTGTTTAATTTTAATTTATTATTTCCGAAATAAAAACTTTAATAATCAATGATGGGGAAGATTTTGATATCATTGATCATCCGACACATATTTAAGGGTACCGTTGTGAATTGAACATAGAATTACTCTATTCTATAGGTATGGAGTTTATCTACACTCTGGTTATGAGCACAGCTTCATATCTCCTCACAATAAGATCATTAATACTAGCTTTCAACATTATGCTCATCATGCCAGGTATATATATACCTCCAGTGATATACTTTCATACCTCCAGTGATATACTTTCATACCTCCAGGTACATACTTTCATACCTCCAGGTATATACTTTCATACCAGGTACATACTTTCATACCTCCAGGTATATACTTTCATACCTCCAGGTATATACTTTCATACCTCCAGGTATATACTTTCACACCTCCAGGTATATACTTTCATACCTCCAGGTATATACTTTCATACCTTCAGGTATATACTTTCATACCTCCAGGTATATACTTTCATACCTCCAGTTATATACTTTCATACCTCCAGGTATATACTTTCATACCTCCTCCCCTGTATATACTTTCATACCTCCAGGTATATACTTTCATACCTCCGGGTATATACTTTAATACCTCCAGGTATATACTTTAATACCTCCAGGTATATACTTTCATACCTCCAGGTATAAACTTGCATACCTCCAAATATATACTTTCATACGTCCAGATATATACTAACATACCGCCAGATATATACTAACACACCTCCAGATATATACTAACATACCTCCAGGTATATACTTTCAAACCGCCAGATATATACTTTCATACCTCCTCCCCTCAATCTATGTAAGAAAGTCACAGGAAAAAAAGATTCTGGAAAAAAAACCTGGAAATAAAAACTTTGGTGAAAAGTCCTAATTTTCTGAAGGACAAAATGTCAATGTTAATAAAGTCCTATGATTTATATTCCTGGGACTTTTTCCCCTAAAATAATATTGGGGCTGCCAATAACGTCTCAGGAAATAAGATTACAGGAATTAAAGTAATTCCGAAGAAAAAAACCCAAGAAAAAAGTCCTAAATCTTGTGAAAATGAGGTCAAGCCGGAGACGTTTACATAAAAAGGACTTTTCTTCTGTGCATCTGTATATTAAATATAGCCAGGGGTGTTTTTAATATCAAACCCCTTTGTTTCCATGTTTGTAAACATTCTTTGTTCCAATGCATTTTCTACTATAAGTAAGGTTTCTAACGAAAGTGGATTTTACTTGCGCGCAAGTGAATTTAATTGCGTGCAATTCCGTCAAACTTTCTTGTGTTTGTGTTTTTGAAAATATTCAATTTAAACTTAAAATTTAAATTCTGATGCACGCAATTCCGCACAATTCCACGCAATTCTCCACAATTCCGCGAATGTTTAATTGCTTCCTTGTTCGCAATTATAGCGCAATTCATCGCAATGAAATGGCGCAAGCGAAAGCAATCGTTGCAAATTACGCGCAACGGAATAAGAGGACTTTTTTTTATAAAATCATTCATTCAAAAAGTATAGTTTAAAGCAGAAAACAAGTTTCGAAATTAACTTTGTGTGACTCGTTCGACCTTAATGTTAAAAAACGTTGAAAAAGACGACATTTAAAACATATTTCCTTGTATAGGAGTTCAATGAATACCCCCTACCATTGCGGATTCTTTCTAAAGATCTGGGATCAGCTGTTTAGCTCCTGCTACCCGGAGGTATTGATTACACTATTTTATTGAATTAAAAAAAACAAGATATTTTTTAAATTAATAAAGTCATATTTTTATATATTTCTCTTATGTAACAAATGTTTTTCAGAAAGCTAAGGTGGTAGGCAATTATATCAATATAATGAAGAGGACTTTTTTCATTTAAGTTTTAATTGTTAACATGCTTTTTTCGAATTACAAGTACTTGTAGTACTTAAAGCTTTGCTAAAAGCTTTGCTAATTGACAGCTTCTCTTTGTTTCCATGGTTTTGTGTTTCCATTGTGTTTAAAAGCTTGATGTAATTCAAGATTGAAATCGAAAGTCGTCTTCGTTAAATTGAAATAATCGCCTACCACTGTATTTAAACACTATTTGATAATTTTAACTTAACTTTAATTAATATTTAGGGGTTTGCACATTTTTTTTTGCTATTAACTATTGATTGTCTAGGATAAAGAATGTTTCTGTGCTGAGTGTGGAAGGTAAAATCAATCAATCAATCAACCAACCAATCAGTCAGTCAATCAATCAACCAACCAACCAACCAATCAGTCAGTCAATCAATCAATAAATCAACGAACCAACTAATCAATCAATCTTTTTATGTCCTTTATGTTGATTTAGCAAAAAGAGAATCATGAATGTAGGGAAATAGACAAGTTCCGTACAGTCGCCTCTAAAATTTCCTCCTATGAGGGTAACCCTGTAGTTGCTCTCTTTGCTAAAGTATTTACAAGTAAACATTAAAAGGTTTTATATGTAATATCCGAAAACCAATTCGAACTTTCAGATTGACAAAATTTAAGAGCTTTGCGTCGTTATTAAAATCTTGTACTTTGTGGGTAACCCTGTAACTAACCTGATGCCAACCCATGGGATGTAATAAATATTAAATTGGGCGGCAAAGTGTTGATAATGCTTTTGGGTCGTTTTTAAAAACCTTTAATAAAAAATTGCAAGATTTCCAAGTTGTATTTGTTAAAGTTTGCAAAAACATTGCAATATTTTTATCCTAAACAAATTGAAAAAACAAAACAAAGACAGTCGTTTTTGCATATATTTTCTGTCAGTTTAAAATTTTACAAAACATTTCTTACACTGTGCCTAATTTTGATCCTGAGATAAAAAACCAACTTTTTAACATCAATATGTACATATTTAATTCTGTACATATTTAATTCTGTACAGTTGTGAAAATCAGAGTTTGTGGAAGCCTCATATCCTTTGCGGGTTTTGAAATTCAAGCTTTATCAATAATTATTTGTATTAATCTATTAATCTATTTATGATTGAATAGGGAGTAAAATGAATAGAAATTTAATATAATAGGCTAGATTTAAAACTTTAAATTATGGCTCTATCTGTGAGCATTTTCTCTTCGTAAAATATAAAACAATAATAAAAAAGCTCGCGGCGCATTTTCAAAATGTTACAAAAATCTAAATCTTTTGGACACACATTTTTGAAATTCTGAGTATCCATGTATTTCAGGCCCCACCGCACACAAAATATCGGCACGGTTGGTTCAGCCGTTTTGACGTTTATTGGATAAAAGCGGACAGACGACATACAGACAAAGTATAAATAGATGATGTTTTAAGTGAACAAAAAAACAGTTATATTGATTCTCTGATTATGATAAGACAACATTTTAATTATTTAATTGTTTTATTTTCAGGGGTCGTGGGGAGAGGACGATTGATGAATTTAACAAGATAGATGTCCCAGACTATTCGGTTCTCCTCAGGTCATCCATTTTTTCTATATAAATTGTAAACATCAGTTTTCTTATAATTAATGCCGAAAGCGATTCACAACATATTGTTGCTGATTACATCCTCAAGTATCATGGCCCTTACAGTTTTTCGAGTAGATATAGATATCGTTTTCCGGATACAGGTTTAGAAAATTTTGTGAATCCTTCAGGGCATGGGAATTCAAATTTTCTAAGTATGAATGTTTAGGCCTTCCTATTGGATGACTTGGAAGACATTCAAGATCGAGGCCAGGGATTGAAAATGATGAAGCAAAAAATGTAAATTTTCAAGTTGGTTTAAAATATCTAGAATAAAAATATTTTGAATTATTTTATTTTTAAATCGTCAGAGGTGAGATCTTTATTGTGGAATAAGTTATTCTTGAATGTTTGTTCTCGATATCCAATGTGGACACTTTTAAAGATGGCGTCAGTACTTTCCCTGGGATATTTAGAGAGATGAACGTTTCCCTGTATGATGATTTAATGTCTGCCAGTTTTGGCGAATTATAGAAATGATTTTTTATGTTTTAGGTCGTCGTTTTTGTCTCATCCTTTGTCATTCAGTCTGTATATTCTTAATATTTCCAGCGAAGATAAACATAAATTTCATTTCGCTTAATATTTTTTAACAGTTTGAAAAATAAAGAAGAAAAATCATAAGAATACATTTATTATAAAACTAGAAATGAGAGAAACTTTTATAAAATCTTACGATTGACAACATAAATGGTAAATAAATGGTAAAAATGATAACTAATTAATCAATGATAATTAATATTTCAGTACGAAGATCTAGTTTAGGAACTATCAATTTTCTAGGAATGAGAACGAAAAATTTTTTAACATTTGTTTGTCAAGCCAAAGTTACAATTTTTCGAGAGAAAGTTTTACTGTCGGCGAGATTTTTTCTGTAGATTCGTTAATTTTTGGCCTTCTGAACAAAATTTTTATGTTCAGTCTTTTTATAAAAAAAATAAGAAATAAAATTCTACGTACATAGATAAAAAATGTTTGTGGAAAAATATGTAAATTTTCCGTTCTCATTGTTTTCAGGAAAATGTGTAAAAGTTACAATATTTTATTAGAACGAAAAGTTACAAAATTTTAGATGGCCTATTTTAGAGAACGTTTAGTATGACAAGCTTTTATCTTTAGATTAAACATTTGAGGGAAAAAAACTAAGTTTGATGATACAGGAACATTTCAGCCAGGGTTCGAGCCTTTCTTGTCATGGAATTCTTAACATAACATCATTTAGCCAAAATTAATTTTTTGAATTCTTAAAATTAAATTTTTTTTTTCAACTCTTCATCTATTTTTTTCAATCAATTTTTATCCTTTTCCAAATTTCACTGTTTTCATTTTTAATCGGGATTTTTCATTCACATACACACACCCAGGTGTAATTGTTTCGATTTGATGAAATCATTTTTTAAAAATCCATAATTGTTTCTGTTAAGGAGCAACCAACTCTTGATTAAGAGGCAACAACTTCTTGTTTGGCAATATTTTTCTGTGTATTTGTTGCCTGTTCTTGCTGTTCTTGTTGTATCTTGGTCCACGTTGCCCCCAGCGCCTTGGCAAAATGGTCCTCAACTGCAATACAAATACATATTAGTAATAAGGCCACCAATTTTTCTTCATTAACTGAACATGAACAAAACCATGAACTTCAGTGCAGTGCATCGTCAACTCTTGTATTTTTAAGTTCTTTTGAAATCGGGAATTTTCAGACATGCTTAATTGCTCAATCGCTAACTATAATCAAATAACTGAAGAACATTGCCGACCCAGTCGTGGAGTTGGCTTTATCATTTCATTCATCGTTCTTGAACAACCCATTACGTTTTTTAGTTGTTCATTTTCCATCTATTTCGATCGTTTCCTCACTGAACGATCGTTTAGTAAAATCGTTCGTCCAACAAAATCGTTAATTCAGTAAAAAAAAAATTTTTAAATATTTTTTCAAAATATTTTGGAAAATTCGTTTTTTTCTGAACGAAACTATCGTTCGACATTCGTTAGAGTTCACAAAAATTTAGTTCGTTCAATAAACGATGCCCATCTCTACCCAGTCGTACCAATAATGTTGCATCTATATGACCTTCACCTATTGTTAAATTAGCAGTTATATGTATATTTATATGAAATGTATTGAACTGATTTTCAATACAAATATTTTCCCACGCTTGTTAGGATATTTCCCGTCAGTTAAATAGAATACAGGGTTTTCTACATTATTCAGACAAATCAAATCTAACAATATGAACTAGTTTATAATTTCAGCAATATATGTACGGTGATAACCAGAAACTATTGAATAGGAAGACGAATTTATAGCAATACTTAAGTGCATTTGATGTTGTTAATAAGTCAATAATTTTTAAAACCCTGTTATTTTTAAGTTATAACATGATACTAAAAGTAGTTTTCCTATTTCAGAGTTTTCTGGTTATCACTGTACGTAGAAAACAACCAATGAGTTTTTTGTCGATGATTCATCTACATTGTTTTAGTCACAATGAATAATTATCTACATAATAAAATAAGACATTCGTATATATGTTCCCTCTGGCCGGCTGGACCGAATGGGCTGAAATTTAAAACTCATGGGTAGCCGAGGGTGGCACAGGCTAAAAATCAAATTTTCTTTTTTTTCAATTTTTTCTCTTTTTTTTCTTTTTTCCACGTGGTCGTGCAACGCCGGACCATCAGGTAGTTGAAAATAAGTTTAAAGGAATTGTCGCTGTAATTTTAAGTAATCTTCACTTATCATGACTTAAACTAATCTGAGATTTAAACAACCCGCCAAAAAATCTTAGAAGGAAACTATTGTATATCTCATACATTCTTTATCAGACAAAAGGTGTCGCTTTTCTTTAGACATCTAATAACTTAAAATCACGTTTTTTCCCTTTTTAAGGTTTACCAATCTTCAAATAAAAAAACGCAATTTTTCGAAAATTTCAGAAAATACAAAAAGATGGCGTCTTATACCTGTATACCCTGTCATATCTTTGGTTGATTCCTCTTCTTTTCTATCTTCTGTTCTCCCCCTCCCCTCCTCCTTCATTCCCCCTCCCTCCTCCTCCTCCCCCCTCCCTCCAGGCTTGAAAAGTCTGGAATAGTCCTCACCGAGGGATTTACGGAAATGTTCCTCCAAGGACCCGACCCCATTCTCTAGAATAAAAAATAATTATTTTTGAATAAAAAAAAAATCAACTTCTGGTTACAAACTATCAGAACAGATAGAACACTAGATGTCGATGTTTCAAGATTTAAGGGGTTTTCGTTTGCAATAACCCTGAGGCAGAAGCCCAAAGGAGTTACGCGCATGCTCTTTCAATGTCTTGTCATTCAACGCGGCATTCACGTAGCTCCTTTAGGATTCTGCCTCAGGATTATTGTGAACGAAAAACTCTTAAATCTTGAAAAGACGACTTCTAGTGTTTTATATGTATTGTTATTAATCTATGCAAACTATGATGTTCTAATCGTAGTCGGAGACCTCTAAATTACCAAAGGTTTACACCATCAGGTTGAAAGATATAGGGTTTAGAAAAATTGTATTTGTAACAAAAACTCAGTTCCTTTACAAATGAAATTATTACTGGTCAAATCAAATCAAATCAGACTCTTAGGGATGTCCTACACTAATTGTCTACTTCTTATATCTTTGTAACTTGGTATCGTATAGGCCTTTAATATTTCTTTAAAAGATATAGGGATTGGAGAAAAAGAGGTTGATGCTAGTGTTCATTTCCTTTTAAAAAAATATTGTTCGAATTTCTGTTTAAAAAATGGGACAGGGTGTACATTTTAAAAATGGGAAAGGGGGGTACATTTAAAAAATGGGACAGGGGGGGGTACATTTTAAAAAGTATCATTTAAAAAACAAACCTTCGACAATTGTGATCTTTCTCAATTCTTTCTCTTTATTCTCCTTATTCTCTGATCCAAGATCCTCATGAAGATAAGAAGGGACCAGGGGTACAGGTTGAACCAGGGGGCGGAGACCCCCCTCCTGCTTTATCTGTAGGGGCGGAGATAGGGGGAAGGTGGAGGGTATAGGTCGGGAGCTGAGTGTAAGAAAGGTTGGATTGGTAGTTGGGATTTGCCGGCATATCGTCGGCGACTTGGGCTTAGCTGCCATAGCTGCCTCGTAGCTGGGCGGTGGCGGGCGGGCGGCGGGAGATGGCGGAGAGGGGCTTCTAGGATATGGCGGAGGGTTGAACACCGGGAAAACATATGGCGGAGCTGTGCTCTGATGAAGTCGAGGCGGAGAAACGGCGGGTGCTCTTGCGGAGAATGTTGGCGGAGAGGATTTGAATACCGGTAGGGGGGCGGAGGAGAGGGGGAACTGCGTTTCTTTAGGGAAAAATCTAAAGGTGTGTCGTCCATTGGACTAGAATCGTCCAATGATGAATTTGATATTAATGATGAATCGGCCAGGTTGGACGAATACTCTGATATGGTGGTATGACTAGAGGAACAATGTTGTGATGAGCTAGACGAGATTGAACTCGATCTGAAAAAGAAAAAGGTCAAAATATGTTATTTTTCCAATCTTTTAAGAAAATCTTCTAAACTCTTTAAATATCCAATTTGTAATTTAAGAGGCATTTAGCTAAAAAAAGTGTTATTTATGATTAAACTTTTTTTTAAATTACTTAAAAAAATATTTGTTCACTAACTCAACTTATTAGACATGGCATTACTCTAAATAAAAATCAATTTTTGTTCTGATAAACGAGGAAACGATTTTTTCAATATTAGCAAAAATCAATAATTTTTAAAATAAAATAGTTTTGTTAACTAGACTCAAAGTATATTTATTATTTATGCATAATGTACGTACATTATGCATAATCATATCTTATACTTACAGTGAGCTTTGTCTGCTGAGTTTAATAGATCTGACTGTATCCGCCTGGGCCAGGTATTCAGGGGCAGAGTGTTTACGAAACTTAGGATGAACCTCCTTAAAGGAACTGCTTCGACGGGCGGTCACCTGAGAAAAATATTTTTAAAACATCAAACTTTGCGGGCCTATTTTTATTTTAAAGGGTGTTTTATGTCAACTAAAGGGTGTTTTTTTTTATGTTAACTAAAGGGTGCGTTTTTTATGTCAACTAAAGGGTGTTTTTTTTATGTCAATTACAGGGTGTTTTTATGTCAACTAAAGGGTGTTTTTTTTATGTCAACTAAAGGTTTTTTTTTTGTCAACTAAAGGTTGTTTTTTATGTCAACGAAAGGGTTTTTTTTATGTCAACTAAAGGGTGATTTTATGTCCACTAAAGGGTGTTTTTTATGTCAACTAAAGGGTGTTTTTATGTCAACTAAAGGGTGTTTTTATGTCAACTAATGGGTGTTTTTATGTCAACTAAAGGGTGTTTTTATGTCAACCAAAGGGTGTTTTTTTTATGTCAACTAAAGGGTGCAGTTTAAAAAACCAAACACCTCACACTTTTTTCTCTCCGAGGCTTAATATTTACCCGGTCATAACGAAATTAATATCACAATGTCTCTAGCTCTGTTATCTGAAGCACAATGATACTCCTAACATCCTAGAGACAATGTTAAACTAATTTTATTATGATAGGGTAAAGGGACTGTTCGTAATTTCAAGTGACTCTCCATATTTAAAATGACAAATTCACAAGGGTACCCTCTAAACCTAACAGTTTGAGCCATTATGACAAAAATATCATTGTTTTTCTATCTAAAACTTCTAATTGTGGTTTCTCTATAGAAATGACTCTACTTTGGAACAGGAAGACGACTTTTAAACTAAAGAAAAACCTTTAATTAGTTCAATGAACATGAGCAATTGTGCAGTATTAAGTGTTAACAGTTAAACAGACCCATTTCACTGCAGAAGTGATTTTATTTGTCAAAAGTAAAACTATTTTCTTTGTAACATTAATTACACTTAATTGTTGTCTTAATGTCGTCTTCCTATTCTACAGTTTTCTGGTTCTCTGCACTGAAGCAACAATAAAGAAAGTACTTTAGTTTACAGTATTCAAAACTTTCTTCGATAGAAAAACAACGATATCTTCACCATTGTTGTTCAGATGAGGATTTAAAGTACCCCGCTGTGAACCGGACATGCCCTCTTTTAAATGGAGTTCACTTGAAATTGTGTGTACAGTCTCTTAGAATATAAAAATATAAAACCTGTGACGGAGGTGAGTTTTCTGTATCTTCTCTGCCCGGCGTGCTAGTTGTTGAGGTCTCTAGCACTCTGCCCGGCGTTCTAGCCGACGATGTATTGACAGCTTCGACCATAGTTGCGGCTCGAGATAAGACATCAAGAGGAGATTCCATTCCATCTATCCCCTCCTCCATCTCCACCGCCCTGGAGCCGTGCTCCGGTACACGGACCACCATTACCTGCAACAAAAAATAGAATTAGTCAGAATTTAGTCAGTTCGTTTTTCAGCTGTTTTTTGCCAATATTTTTTCACGCTCAAAATTTGGCATAAGCAAATGTTTACTAAACATTTTATTTTAAACATTTGCCTTTTAAGTATGCTAAATTTTGACCCGTGCAGAAGATGTGTTTGGATCTTTTTGCACTTTTTTTTAGTTTACAGATATGGAATTAATTATAAGAAAACTTTAACATTATACAGTTTTAAAATCTGTGTAGTTTTATTGATTTTTTCCTAAAAACGATTGATACGGGTAACTAGTTTCGCTAGTTCGCTTTTGGGTCGTATTTCGCATTTATTTTATGTCCGGGTCCCGATTTGTCTTAATGTAAGAAAACTAATTGTTTTCAAAACTGTTTATTCTAAACATGTGCTTCTCTTAAATTATTCCAATTTTGACCCTCATAGAAAGTATATCCAAAAACGAATCAGTTTTGAAATCTTGAAAATTTTATTAAAATGTTTCAATAAACGGTCCAAAACGATTAACAACATTACGCGAGACTAATTAGTTTTGACTCTTGTGGGCAAAATTATTAGTTTCAAAAAAATCTAAAAAATTCAGGATTGTTGTATTGAACCCATGACAATATCTATAATATTGTTGTATTTAACCCAGGACAATATTTATAATTGTCCTGATTCTTCCTTCTACTTAAGCGAAACTACTGCAATTGATATATTTCATAAAACGTACAGAGCTAAAAACTTTAGGATAGGATATCCTTAATCCCAATCGGTTAATTAATCTGGAGATTAATAGCAAGAGGAGAACAAGCATTATTTAATCTAAAGATTAGGAAAAGAGTGGATCAAGCATTAATCCCGATATCGACCATTCAAAAGTTTCCATCTCTGATCACTTTTTAATGTATGGTTTAGTTGCAAGTCACAAAATTCTTAGCGAGATTTCAAGGAGAAAAACACAATTAGAAATCCACTGTTTTCTGAATACCTCTGTATGAAAGTATTTTGAATAAATTGTGCCTGAACATGCACTTTTTTTCCTTTCAACAACATCATCATTTCATAGGGTTGTTTATCAAATCTTATCTTAAAGGGACTGTAAGCGTTATTTCAAGTAAAAAAATTGGCAATGCCCTATTCACAATTGTGCCCAGCTTATTAACTAGATATCAATGTTTATTAATTAGAAACTGATTAATTTCAAAAGTGGTTTCTCTACTAAACAGACTTTCTACTGACGTTCACAATAATATGACGTACTTGTGAAAATTAGTCTATGACCACCCCCCTCCCCCCCAACTTCTTTCTTTCGAAAAAAAAATAAGAAAAAAGATATTATGTTTACTTTAAAAGTTTAATTAACAATAAGAACGACATATTAAATGTAGAGCAGTTTGATGAAAATTAGAATATATGTATCAGTGACATTTTATTTCGTTGTTTACATTTAAATAATAAACAATGTAAAAATCTACAATTTTGTGTAATTTTAACATACTTTATGAATACAACAGACGTGAATGTAATCATTTGAATCACTATCCCCGCATTTTCTAGTAGCCATGTTTCTGTTCCGTATCCTGTATCCTGAATCCAGTATCCCTGTATCCCTGTATCCTGTATCCTGTATCCTGTATCCTGGTTTTGAACTTACTACCCCAGCTATGTATAACTAGCTAACTAATTAAATATCTATCTGTACGGTTCTATCTATCTATCTATATCTCGAAAACCTCGAAAACCAGGGGTTGTAAAAAAAATCAAAAATATCAAATGTCGTTTTTTGTTTTTAGGTTACAAAATGGGCTAAAAGGAAATGGGGAGGGGCATTGGATGAAGTGGGGGGGCCGATACTGAAGTAGCCCCTGCATAGTTGTGAGGCTGGTTAAAGGGCGGGTGGGTTATTAAAGAAAAACACTGGAAAGATAAAAAGAAAGGAGAGAGAAGGAATTTGCCAATTAAGGAGCAAACAGTTCAAAAATATCAATTTCAAACATTTTTAGCACACCGTGCTTTGACACATTCTTTTGATAAATAATATATCACAAAACACCAGTTCTTAAATTAAAGAATTTAGGCCAAACAGTAGCTCTGGATTTTAAAAATTTAGAAAGTTAAAGAAGCTAGATAGATAGATAGATATTTAAAGAATGTTGTATTTTAAATTAAAATATGTCACACTTTACAAATATCAGAAGAAAGTATGAAGAATAGATAGAAAATAGATAAATGGATGGATAGAATGATAGATAAATCGAAAATCGAGCGAACGATGGATAGATAAACAGATAGATAGATAGATAGATAGATCGAACGATGAATAGATAAATAGATATTAATATAGATAGATCGAACGATGGATAGACAGAGAGATTGAGAGACGGATAGATATAATAAGTTAGATAGCTAGATAGATAAAAAGATGGATAGAAGATAGATAGATAGACAGATAAATAGTTCAATAGATAGATAGATAGATATATAGATAGATTGATAGATAAATAGTTAAATAGATAGAGAGATGGAGAGAGATAGATGTAAAGAAATATACATAATTAATAATATAGATAGATAGATTGAATGAAATATAGATAGAAAGATAAAGAGAAAGATACATAGATAGAAAGATTGATACCTAGATAGATAGATAACTGAGTAATTTGGTCGAGAATGTACAAATTGGTGACTCTGATATAGTTGGCCGTGGTATGCGTCTAAAATAGTTAGTTAGATAGATAGATAGATAGATAGATACAGTGCAGCGTGTTGAGTTGTGGAATGCAAGATGTGGTTCAAATACGAGCAAGGCAGTAAAGAGAGAGATAGAATTTTAAAGATAGAAAGATAGTAGATAGAAGAATGTATCGAATATTATCAATATGTGAGAAAATTACACATGAAGGATTTATAAAAGGATAGATATTTGCACCCGGAAATTGCATTGAGATAGATATTTGTACCGGAAGTTGCGTTGAGATAGATATTTGTACCGGAAGTTGCGTTGAGATATATATTTGTACCGGAAGTTGAGAAAACTATTTATAAACGGAAGGATTAAAGGATAGATGGATAGATAGAAAAAGTATATATTAGTTTTAAACTACACATTCTTGATCTTTGTTCAGGTTCCCGTCCTTATTCTTACAAGTTCTCACACTATCTATCTATCTATCTATCTATCTATCTATCTATCTATCTATCTATCTATCTATCTATCTATCTATCTATCTATCTATCTATCTATCTATCTGTCTGTCTGTCTGTCTGTCTGTCTGTCTGTCTGTCTGTCTGTCTGTCTGTCTGTCTGTCTGTCTGTCTGTCTGTCTGTCTGTGTCTGTCTGTCTGTCTGTCTGTCTATCTATCTGTCTGGCTATCTGTCTGGCTGTCTGTCTGTCTGTCTGTCTGTCTGTCTGTCTGTCTGTCTGTCTGTCTGTCTGTCTGTCTATCTATCTATCTATCTGTGTCGTCCTTTATATTGGGCACCCTGTATCTTATAAAGTATAAGCAAAACAATGCTAGACGTATGTTATGTTAATCCTAACGTTCAAATGTGTAGGCGCATATTATACAAAAGCAAAAAAGTTTAAATCTATAATTATTCAGATATTGTATATTGTATGTGCATATAAAAATATATATACAGTTGTTAAAAAATAATATTAACTACTGAGGGTAGTCGTGAGACGTTGAAACATTTTGTTTACTTCTGTTTTGAACAAAATGTGAAGTTTAAAAACTAAAAAATCTCTCTATATATAATATATAGATTATATAATACAGTCTTATTGTGTATATATAATATAATAAGACTGTATTTAAGGCAGAACACAAAGTTAAACCGATTTGTTACAGGTAGTTGTTAAACTCTCATTCTTTTTGTTGAACCCTGTATGCACACTATATGTAGTGCCGAAGTATGGTTGGTATTTATCAAAAAAAATCCAGGGCATTCACATACTTAAACCCATATACCACCACCCTCTTAATTTTCACATTCCAACAAAAGTAAATGAAGCTATAGTAAATCGCTATTACCGTGAGACCTATAAAACTTTAGTATAGGAAGACGACATGATCAAAATGAAAAAGGTTTTAGTTTTTTGGATTTTTAAAATCTGGAGTGTTTAACCCTGGTGTTTGGTTTGTATGCGAAGTAACTGACTTGGAAAATGACTTGAAGATTTTAAATGATTTATTCTACTTCTCTTCGCTTGCTACCCCTAACTAGTAACTAATCTTAACCCTGACAAGATTAAAATATTCTCCCCCCTCCTCCTCCCATTCACGTTCATGAAACTAAATTTTTATAATGATTGTACACGATGAAAAGAAACCAAAAAGAAATCTTTCAACCCCTAAGTAAATAATACATTTTACTTCCTTAATAAAATCACTACCCTGAGTAAATTAAACCTGTATTCTTCCTCTCTATTAAAATCACTACCCTGAGTAAACCCTATATTCTACCTCTATTAAAATCACTACCCTGAGTAAACCCGATATTCTACCTCTCTATTAAACTCCCTACCCTGAGTAAACCATCTATTCTACCTCCCTATTAAACTCCCTACCCTGAGTAAACTTTATATTCTACCTCTCTATTAAACTCCCTACCCTAAGTAAACCCTATATTCTACCTCTCTATTAAACTCCCTACCCTGAGTAAACCCTATATTCTACCTCTCTATTTAACTCCCTACCCTGAGTAAACCATCTATTCTACCTCTCTATTAAACTCCCTACCCTGAGTCAAATCCAAGCTACCACCATCCTGTTTCTAAATACCAAATAAGGACGCTTTATCCTGTAATTGTCTCTATAAGTTCTCAATATATTTGCTCAACCCTCCCAACAACTCTATGGATGGGTAGGAGGAGGAGGGGAGGGGGATAATTAGGGGGAAAAACAACGGTAAAATGGAGAAAGGAATGTGACAGTGGGTGTACGTTATGTTTGTGCTGATCACGAATGTCTTATGCTTTCTATATATCCTGCTTTACTTTCTCGGAGTTTTTTCACATTCCTTTCTGCTTTTTACTATTTTAATTTTTTTCTTAATTTTTCCATTTTATATCCTTCCGTTACCTTTTCATTATTCCATTTAAAATATCTTGAATTTTTCATCCTTTTCCAATCTATTTTGATCGTTCATGCACCTTTTTATCCAACTTTTTTACTCCTGTTACTTACTGTTTTCTCCTTTATTACCCACTGTTTACTCTATTTTTACTCACTGTTTTCTCCTTTTTTACCCACAGTTTTCCTCTTTTTTGCCCACTGTTTTCTCTTTTTTTACCCACTGTTTTATCCTTTTTTACTCACTATTTTCTCCTTTTTTACCCACTATTTTCTCCTTTTTTACCCACTGTTTTCTCCTTTTTTACCCACTATTTTCTCCTTTTTTACCCACTGTTTTCTCCTTTTTTACCTACTGTTTTCTCTCTATTATTTTGCTTACCTTTTACCATAATCATAATGTTCTCATTTCATTATAAAACCAACTGTTACAAGAAACCCTGTACGACCAACATATTCTTTATGATTTCAAACTTTGTAGGTTCAAAAATGGTTTCAAATTGTGTCCAGATTGTTCTATTTTCGAAATATTTTGGAAGTTCGGAAATATGAACAACAAGTGGGAACTGTACTTTATTTCTTTATACAGTGGGACACAAAAAAATGTGGAATGGTAAGATGAAGTGCAAATGGTTTCACGAAAAGCTTAATAATGAACTTGATTAAGTGGCATTAGTGCTCTGCAGATTAGTAGCGTTTCATTGGACTATCTACAACCAGAGCTTGACTCGAATAGTCGTATCCTTCTCCACAGATTTATGGGTACCACGCTTTCAAATTTCAATGGTTTCCATATTACGTCTGAGAGCTGAATTCTTGTTTAAAAACCTTTAATCTCTTAAATATTTTGCCCAGGAGTAAAAATTAACGTGTCATGCTCTCTCTATATAATTGGGCGAGGTGCAGGGCTAGTCACAAAGGATGAGACTGTAAAGACGACTTAAAACTCTTAAAATATAACGATCCCCAGGTAAATTAAGTCTTCGGCCCAAAATAAAATCTTTTAATATCTTATTTTATAATTTAGCAAAGAGAGATACAAGTTTACAGTTGCAGTGAATCATGAATATAAGGGAACAGACACAACAAGTTCTGTACAATCGTCTAGGGTTTTTATAACTATATAAAAAAGAGGTAGAAAATATTCAATTACGTTGAACAAAAAAATCCAATTATTAATGTATGAGGATTCAAATAAACTAGATGTTAAAAAAACTCGATGACGGAAAAAACGCAAAAACAACTTGTTGGAGTAGTTGTAAGATATGAAAAAACGTTAAACACAAAACCTTCAGTTGGTTATTTTCATCCTTGCCCAATTACAGGGGTGTATATTCCACTTAAAAATTTAACTTTTTATCAAAATTATTTTCATTTTTATATCGATAAGTTTTGATTTTCTAAAGGAATCCTACACAGTACACAGCCCTGTTTGTGTGTGTGTAGGGTGCTGTGTGTCTGTTTTAAAAACGGTTTGAATGATCTGTGCTAACTTAACTACCTTCTTCATCCTAGATCATTCATAGGTTCTATCTATCTATCTATCTATCTATCTATCTATCTATCTATCTATCTATCTATCTATCTATCTATCTATCTATCTATCTATCTATCTATCTATCTATCTATCTATCTATCTATCTATCTATCTATCTATCTATCTATCTATCTATCTATCTATCTATCTATCTATCTATCTATCTATCTATCTATCTATCTATCTATCTATCTATCTATCTATCTATCTATCTATCTATCTATCTATCTATCTATCNTTCCCCTTCCTAACAAGTAATGCCTTACTAGCGCTATTTCAGAAATGTTTTTAAAAATTTCAAATTATTTCAAGATTTTTGAGATAGTTTTGAGACGATGAATTCTTAGATTTTAATCTTTGTTTCCTGTCTTACCTTAGCAGGAAGACAGGCAGGTAGATAGATAACTTGGCAGGAAGATAGATAGATAACTCAACAAGAAGACAGGTAGATAGACAGATAACTTAGCAGGAAGATAGATAGATAACTTGGCAGGAAGACAGACAGGAAGATAGATAAATAGCTTAGCAGGAAAACAGACAGGGAGATAGATAGATATTTTGGCAGGAAGACAGACAGGGAGATAGATAGATTACTTGGCAGGAAGACAGGAAAGGAGAAAGATAGTTAGCTTGGTAGGAATACAGGTAGGCAGTGATATAAATAACTTGGCATTAAGACAGGCAGAGAGATAAATGGATAACTTAACAAGAAGACAGGCAGATAGAATGGTATAGAAAGAATTATGGTGGGAGATAGATAGATAGCTTGGCAGGAAGACAGTCAATGAGATAGATAGATAGCAGAAAGATGGATGAATTAACATATATGGCAGGAAGGAAGGTAGTTAACCTAACATAATTTACAGCAGGAAGGCAGGAAGTGATATTAATAAATAAGCAGAAAAGAGGTGAAGTAAGGATGAATTCAAGCTTAAATTGAGATACAGGAAGTCAGGACTAATGAGAGAACAGGAAGTAANAAGGACATGTTTCACACTCCCCTTAAACCTTAAAGGGTAAAATCATTTAAAAACTTTAAGGTTAAAACCAGCCTATATTAGACAAAGCTAGCCCAGCCAGGACAGGGTTAAATTAAAAAAAAACATCCGGCCAACCCTCCTATACTTCAATGTTTAAACTTGATAAATACAAAATCTAAAATAAATACTTACAAATACAAATACTACAAAAATGTATTTAAATTACAAAAAGAAATATTTGTACTTAACAATAATCAACAATAATCTAAGGAATTAAAACATGATCATGATTTCTGAGAAACATTAAATTTCATATAACAATCATTTTTGATTTATGCAGTTTACAAACGTAAACAAAGTTAATCTAGTTCATCATATGTGGAGCTAAAATCCCCTAAATGTAAATCCCTCCCCTCTCGTATGAAAATAAAAATATCCCTCCCCTCTCAAACCGTTTTAACACATGTTCATGGAAATAACACATTTTCTCCCATATCAATTCAGTCTATACAAAATTTGAAAATAGGTCTATATAATTTTAAATACTTTAAAATTTATTCCGGTAATTTTTTTGTTGACATATTTTATCTATAACAACAATAATTAAAATTTAAATTATGCATGAGCCTACTATCTATATATAAATTTGGCTTGTTTGTCTGTCTGTTTGTTTGTCTGTTTGTTTGTTTGTATCCAATAAACGTCAAAACGGCTGAACCAATCGGTCCCAAATTTTTTGTGGGACATCTAGGGAGCCCAGGGAAGGTTTATGAATCATCAAAATTTCAAATATTTGTCTCTATCAAAATTCGATCGTCATTAAATTTTTTAAAATTTTGAAAATCCGCGAAATTTTTTGTAAAAATCCGCGAATTATTTTTGTTTAGTTTTACGATGTACACAAAGAGAACATGTTTACAATTAATTTAGAAGATGGGCGCGAAGCGCCCTCTAAGGCTAGAAAGAAGGGCGCGAAGCGCCTTGAATTTCTAGTAGTTTATAAAACAGCTTTGTTTACAAAAAAAGTGTACTACAATTGTGCAGTTTTTGCATTTTTTAGGCAACATTTGAAAATACAGTACACTTAATATGTAAACATGTTATTAATGTATAAACTATGTTGTGAAGTATGTATATATATACTTACAAAGCTTATATGTGTGTTCTATATCTATATACGGATGTATATATATACAGAACAAGATATCTATCTATCAGCAATCTACACAATCAGCCACATTCACATTTTCAGTTTTTAAGACCTTTCGACAACTCTAACTGACCTATGGGTCTAACTATCACAGATTAGGTTTAGAGATTGAGATCTGTAAGCCTTATTTTCCAGGTTTAATTTTGAAAATAATATTGTCAGGTAGAGAACCCATCAACTGTTGGGAATAGACTGCACTGCAGCGACACAAGAATGTTTGGAATTTGCTACCTCAGCGCCGAACCCGGCCCTAGCGGCCAGTGACAGAACTAACAAAGGAATTTCTTTTCAATGGTTTAGGCTCCAGCAACAAGGACAACCGTCACTCAGAGCCTCCCGTTGAACCAAAGCTGGCAAATTATGGGTTTTGTGTACCATATACGTTTTTATAGACGAAGCGCTTGGTGTGAAAAAATGCCAAATATTTGGGCTGAATTATATTCTCATTTCTCAGCCATTGCCCTTTACTCCCAGCATATCTCTTCCTCCTGTCGTCACTTAACATACAAGCAAAATAATAAAAATTATAATAATTATTAATGTTACATGCACAATGCACATGAACAAATAGATTGTAACTTTATAAATATATAGTATTTTTTTTTTAAAGTTTACATACAGTAGGACGCAGAATTAACTGGAATTGACTTGCAAATATTATGTTTTAAATAGTTCAATGAAAATGAAAAACGGGAATTGTGTTGCATGCACAGACCAATTTCACTTTATGTATAGATTTTTTTAAAGACTAGATATTTTTTTATACAGCACTGCAAATGCGTATAATATTGGATAAATGTTGTCTTCCCATTCCGCTGCAAAATGATAATAACTATAAAAATGGTCATATAATGATAATAATATAATAATAATGATAATAATATTAATAATAATAATATTGCCACAATTTCGAACAACAGCCTTTATTTCAAGAGGTCCAAGAAAACTAAATTATCGTAGATTGTAATGTAGAGAGGATAGTTTTTTTATTCTTAAATTTTGAACAAAAAGTCCTTTATTTACTTTTAGCCAATTCATGTTATGGTATACTTTTATTTTTAACTTTAAAAATAAACATAGAAACTACTTGCAGTCTCCTGCAAGAAAAAATAATGTAAGCCTATAAAGACTGGGGACCTGAATCTATGCATAGCCTTGAGGGGGGGGGGGCAGCTTATTGATAAAAAATGAGACCGAAAACTTTGATAGTTTGGGTGCTATAGGATGGTTAAATGCCATAAAAAGGGATAAAAGAAGTGTAAAAATTCATATCAAAATGTAACATATGTTTCTACATCTATTTTTTAAGGGCTTTTTAAAAATATATAGTTTTTAACTCTGTAAGTTTATTAACAAAAAGTTATGAGCTATATTAGATTTTTTGACATGGACCCGACTTTTATCACACATAAAAAAAATCCTTTAAATTTCTATTTATTAAAAGTAAAAAAATTTCGCGGTTTTAGTGTCAAAAATGAGAGTGATAAGGTACAAAAACTAGAGGGGAGGGGGCGTCGAGCGCCTCCTTCCCAAAGTTTTAGGAGTAAGAAAAAAGTTTCTAGATTTTTTAATTGTTTCACTGTTTAGGAAAATTTATTTACTAAAAGATCAATGATAAATAGCAAGAAAAAAAAAATTTCCCTTCATTAGAATAATAAGATGCTTACCATTTGTCCTGACGGGATATGATATGATATGTATAATGTTAAAGTATAAAGTTCAATCCATAATATTTTTTAATCTTTATTTGTTAAATAAATGTATTATTAATAAAAGTAAAAGAAACTGTGATTAACATTTTTCTATAAGGTTACAGGGCGTGGGGGGGGGAGGGTAAAAATAATAAAGAGGTGATGATTAAAAAAAATTTCGTACTTTGCTCGTTTTTGTTTTTTTACCCCCCCCCCCCCATCTTAAATCCTAAAACCGCGCTTGAATTAATTATGATATTGATAATTATAATAATAATAATAAAATTATTAATAGTTTATAACATGATAATTATAAAAAATACTAATATCAAACAATAATAACATTAACATTATCAAAAATTTCAATTATCAAAGCGGAAAAGTAAATTCTTTAATCTTTATGAAATTAACAAAGAATTTCAGGAAACCATGATTTGCAACATTTTCAGAATTCCGACAAATTATTGATATTTCAGTTGTTCAAGGACATTTCATGCATTTTAGAGATAAAATTCCAAAAATATCTTTGCAGATTAAGTTTTGTGCAACAATTGCATGTGCAACTATTCAAGGGCGTATACAGGGGGGGAAAGGGGCAGTGCCCCACCCTAGACCTGTAAAGGGGGGGTGTAGCCCCCCCCCCTAGATCTCAGAGCTTTCACACTTTTCCAATCTTAAACTGGAGAGTGAAGAACATAAAAAAATTAGTTTGCTGTTCATTCAGTGCACTAAGAAGATTGTATACCAGAGCCACCATGACAGAAGTCCGAATGAAAAATCTATTTAGAATGCACATTCATCCCAATCGGATGGGCGCTAATAGGGATAGCAAAGTAAAACAAATATTTTTAAATGCTAAGCCACGAAGGCTTGAGTTTGGAGGTAGTAAAAGACCATTTAAGTTTTTTTTTAATTTGGATTTAATTTTCTTTTTTCATTGCACCGCTGTTTTGTAATCTTTCTTTTATTATAAACTTGCTGAAGTGCCAGGCGTTGCCCGTGGAATTTTAAAAATCAAATTAAAACAAACAACATATAATTTATTTAGTTGTATAAAGAAGACATTCCGAAAAATGCTTCAACTAAGAATTTCTTCTGGAAAAGTTGGCAGCTTAAGTTTTCCTCCCCTCGAGCATCCTTGAAATCATCTCTGGATCATAATTTTTCCAAAAACCAATTTTAATTATATAAGTTTTGCTTTACGCTTGGAACATGTTTCTGCTGGAGTTAACTTTTTTCCATTTTATTACCTAGAATGATCATCCTTGAGTTGTGTGAGCTTTTTTTGGTTTACCGATTAACTTCTTGGTTTTCCTTTTTAAAAACCCATGTGATTAAACAAAATAAAATAAAACAGAATACATTTTTGTTTTAGATAAAAAGTTGTATTACAAGTAACAAATAAAAAGAGAAATATAAACAGTAAAAATGCTGAAAATCCTTCAAGAACATTTCATCTGACAACTGTTATGATCAAGTTATGTATCTTAATTTCAGTTCCTGAAATATTTTTAGTTTATAAAAAATAAATAAATAAAGAATAAATAAAAAATAAAAAATAATAATAAATAAAGAGATCTTTTAAGAGATATAATGGAAATCGACCTAATTTTTACTTGGCTTTTATGACAGTAAATGACTCTATAAATGTGTCCTGGCTCATATAACCATTTAGCTTAATCATCCTCCTGATCCATGAGTTTCCTCATGTAAAATTCAGCCAAATTGATTCAGCCGTTTGGTCAGCCATAGCAAACATATAAATGAATGAAAAGCTTTGCTATATAGATTACAATTATACTCATACTTTTTTCTTTTAAACGGAAACTTTTACAAGTTATAATTATTTTCTGGGCCTCTGTCCTTTTTTCATTTCACTGATTTTAAGTTTATGTTGAATATTTCATTTTCAAAAATGTCTTTTAATTTCTTTATAGATTAAATACTAATTATTGCTAAAAGTATGCTAGATAGATAGATAGAAGATGGATATATATTTATCATTAAAGTACATAATTTTACATAGATATATTCTTTAAACTAACACTTCAGTGACGGGATTTGCCAAGCCAACATTGGCAAACCCGGATGTAATTGAGTGATATTATAATTTTTAAATTATACAATTGAAGGTGTTTCGTCCAATAAGTAGGGGGAAAGTATTAAGAAGATGGCCCATTTATTCATTCAGAAATACATAAATAACAGTTTGATTTTGAACATTCAAATAAAATAAATAAGAATAAAATAAAATAAAATGTAGTTTTTTTAAAAACAATACTTTTTTCTGCTAGTTTTGTTTTAAGGAAAAAATTTTCGTTCGTTTTTCACATTTTTATGAAAATTGATAAAGCGAAAATATGATTAAGAACATTGAAAAAATATTTTACATTGAATATTTTTTTTTTGAAAATATACCCCTAAAAAACTCAAAAATTTGTATAACAAGTGTTTCAAGTTATTATGCAGATTACTTTAAAATACTTAAACTTGCTGTAAAACTTAATTTTTTCAAAAAAAGATAAGCATAAAAGGAATTGTTATGAAAATTTTATTTCAACCAAGAAAAAAGTACAAAAAAAGGTTTCTTAATCTTCCATATTAAATCTCATTCCTGCGTAGCCTCCTGATGACCTCCTATAGCCTCTTGTCCAAGGAATTGGTAAGATTTTTCATTTGCTTTGGTCTATCACTAGCTTCCGTTGTCTATACAACAGCCCACACCTCTCTTTGTAAGCTACAGGGTGTCCCAAAAAACATGGGAATTCAGTGACGAATTCGATATCGTCTTTTCAAATAATTCTTTGATTTAGTATAGTGATACCTACTGAGAAAGCTGTAATCTGTAAGATTTTCGTCTGCTATGTTTACATTTTGTTTGTTTATGTTTTGACTGCATACGGTTGTACTTAGTAAAACAAGAAAATTACAGTATACAAACAGAGTAAACTTGTCCGTATTCACTGTTCATCTTGCGGAGACATTATAGACATATCTTTACAGTCTTTTACCCTTTTCATTAAATAAACTCTAGCAGACATAATAATATTATGGCTTTTGAAATTAGGTATTACAATGCTAATTCATAACAAAGACGATATCGAATTCGTCACTGAATTCCCATGTTTTTTGGGACATGGGATTATGCCTACCAGAGTGGTCAACTTTCATCTATAGAATGGCCTACAAGTTTCTTATGGGATTTAAATCGAGTCATTTTTTTTGTCACTGAATCATTGTTAAGCAAGCTGCAACCCATGTTCTCCCTAGATGCATGCCAGGAGGCATTGTCTTGATGGAAAACAAGCTTTATTTTAATTGAATTCAGATTTCTGAACCAAATCATAAAATGGTCCTCCAAGAACTCCCAATGACCCTTAAACTAAACCTTGACACCATCCTTAACCTTGATTGGTCCACTGATCTCTTCCCTAACGATCCTGCCCAGATAATGAACCCCTCTCCCACCTCCTACCTCCTTTTACGCTCCTAGGCGGGTTATTGCCATTTAACCCCCAAACTTCAGCCAAATCGTCTGGGCCATTAAAAATCACACCACAATAGTTTGTAAAGACGACTTTTGAGAAGTCTAGCTTATCATATGATGTGGCCTGTTAAACTTTTTTTACATGAGTCATTTGGTCAGGAGTGCCAAATTTCAATTTTTAAAATTTTTATCACAGATTTTGGCAATCTTTAACGCGTCGCCCAGTACAAAATATTCAAAATAACGATCTCAAACAGGGTTTAGCTGGTAGCTTGGGGAGTTCTGCTGACCTTGATAAAAAAAAATTTTTTTTGCTTTCTTTGATAAGTTATCTTCATGATACATTTTGTACTATTTTTTTTTCAATCTTTACAAAAGAATGAACTGTACAGTGATCTCGGTTTTCAACCAACCGCCCAACAGAAGTCGCTGGGTTTTCACTTAAGAAAAATATTGCAGTTAAAAAAAATTTTCAAAATCGTCCAGAAGGTTACGATTTGACGATTTAATATCGGAGAATTCACCGAAAGGCCACAAAAAAATTTTACTTTTTATTTTTATGTTATACATCAATTTCATGGAAATTTAATGCCGAATTCAAATCAGAAAAGTGTTTTTTTTAATTGAAAATTGAGTGAGTTAGAGCTAAAAAACTCATCAAAAACATTAACAAGTTAAAAACCTGAATTTAGTAAAGTTATTTGGCCATAACTTCTTTAGATTTTAATATTTTTAAAAATGGTTTTCGAATCTGAATTCAGCATGAAATTTCCAAGGCCTTACAGCGATTTCTCCATTAATAAATCGTCAATTCGCAACCCTATGGACGATTTAAAATTTTTTTTTGATTGCAATATCTTTTATAAAGTAAAAACGCAGCTACCTCAAGTGGGCGGCTGGCTGATTTCTAAAAAAAGTCACAAATCAATCACCCCTAATGTATAGGTAGTAGGTACCCCTAATGTATAGTTTTTGTTATTTACCCTTTTCTCCAGTTCATCTTTATTTCCCATATTTTTGTGATTTAGGTAACCAAGTTTCAACTTATATAATAATTTGATAAACTGTAAATACAATTTTACACTTTATGTTTACTGTTTACAACTCAAGTAAACAAAAATTTGCACACACATTTAAATACCTGAAGGAACACTTTTATGTAAAATTAGGATAAAAAAATAATTTCCGAGTCAAAATAAAAAAACGTACTTGCATAGTAACTTGAAACGCGGTGTTTAAGCCATTATGTCTAAGATGGTTTTGAAGATCTGCCCATTCGAAGTCAGAGACAAAAACTGTAGCACGTCACATGGAAACTTTTGTTCCCAGGATTTGACCAGTGACGTCATATGAGGTTTTATTTATCTATCTTTCCGTACATTGTAACTATCGGGAGTAACCAACCTTATACAATCTTGATTTGACCTCTCAGTCGATAGGTTAAATACTCTGGCAATGAATACTGAATAGATATGAAATCAAATATTTTAAAAGGCGTCTAACAGTAAAAATATTTCTTTATTGACTTTAAACAGACCGAGCCTCCGCCATGCATTACGAGCCTCCGCTATACAGAACAGCTTCCTTACAACTTTTAGTTTTAACATGTAATATCGAATTTTTTTTTTTTTCAACATAGTGGCACAGGAATTTTACTAAAGATTAATGTTGTTCCCTGATTGTTATTGTTTGTAACTTATATTAACTCATAAAGTGATTTATAAGAATAATGTTTTACAATAAAACATTTCATACGCAGTAAGGAGGCTATTTGAAAATTTATTTCTGAATTGAACTTTGTTATTTTGTTTTAATCTTTGATTTCAGCTATCCCTATTTTGAGAATTTTTATTAGTTAAGATTATTAGTTAAAATTATCAGTATTATTTTCAAGTTTAATAAACCACATTAAGTTAATCATAATTAGACACTATTTATAATAATTAATACTTCAGATCTTTGTTAAACATGTATGCCCCAGGCCCCTATATTGAAAAATACAAAAAATACTAAATGTAAAAACCAAAAGTTTTAAGGAAACTGTTTTGTATAGCGGAGGCTCTCACGCATGGGGGAGGCTCGGTCTGCCTAGCAAATCTGGGAGGCTTGGTCTGCCTAGCAAATCTGGGAGGCTTGGTCTGCCTAGCAAATCTGGGAGGCTCGTATGCTCATAGAGGAGGCTCATGGAGTCCAGGGGTTCCCTCCCTAGCCTTTTCTATTTTATAACTTTTTGTCAGCAAATACGGTTAAAACGAAAACTTGGACAAGTATAAAAAGACAACTCCGTAAATGTTAAGATCGTAAAATTCTAGATCAAAACGCGATTGAAAACAAATCTTGCACCTCTAAAGCCAGTGTGATAAATTCAATATCCCGTTAAAAATATATTTATTGATATTTAATTCATAGATAAACTATTTCACATTATTTAACAAAAAGTTGAAAAAAGGGCAAAATTTATCCAAATAATTTAAAATCCAGCTTAAAATCTAAAAACTATTTATAAAAATGTGTTTATTTCCGATTGACAAACCTTAAAAAAGCTTTTAAAATTAATTGAAAAACGAAACTATCAGAAATACATAGAAATTGATAATTTGAATAATATATAAAGCCCATCACCATGATAACATATTTATTGTTTGTGCATAATTTAAATGAATTTATATTATTTTTAACTAAAATTTTGATGCATCACCGGAAAACTGATAAATTGATTTAAAAATAAAGATAAATCATTATTCATGGTTTACGTTCATTGTTTGCCGTTCAATGCCATGTGACATTTTCTTTGCTCTTGGTCAGTGTTCTTTTTCATAAGTCCATTTTCATTGCTGTTAGTTGGCGTTCTTTTTTATATGTCCGTTTTAATTGCTGTTAGTTGGCGTTTTTTTCATATGTCCGTTTTATTTGCGGTTAGTTGGCTTTTTTTTTCATATGTCCGTTTTTATTGCTGTTAGTTGGCGTTCTTTTTCATAAGTCCGTTTTAATTGCGGTTAGTTGGCTTTTTTCATATGTTCGTTTTCATTGCAGTTAGAACGTATTCTTATATGCCCATTTTCTTTACTATTAGTCCGTGTTCTTTTCCATATTTTCGTTTACTTTGCTATTTGTCCGTGTTTTATTTCATATGTCCGTATTCACTGCTGTTAGTTGACCTTCTTTTTCATATGTCCATTTTCATTTTCAGCGTTCTATTCCGTATGTCCGTTTTCAGTGCATTTTTTCCTAAGTGTTCGTTTTCTTTGCTGTTAGTCCTTGTTCTGTTTCTTTGCTGTTAATTCATTCCTTTTTCATATGTCCGTATTCATTGCTGTTTGTCCATCATCCATATTGTTTGTTCCTATGCCGCTGCAGCAATGGATTCAATCTAAAAAAACATAGTTCTTAGGTTAAAACTATAAAAAAAAGTTTTGGAACTCTAAGATATGTTGATACTATATAATAAAACAAACAAATGAAAGAGATTCAAACCCCAAATTGTAACTCTGAAATGATAATTCACGCCGGAACAGAATAAAAAAAATATTTATTACATT
The DNA here is from genome assembly GCF_000591075.1 of Eurytemora carolleeae. Lineage (NCBI taxonomy): Eukaryota > Metazoa > Arthropoda > Copepoda > Calanoida > Temoridae > Eurytemora > Eurytemora carolleeae. Next base: position 109,780 of record NW_019396724.1, read on the forward strand.
AAGACTTAATCATTATTCACAGTATAAAAATTATAAGACCTGTAAACTTTAAAAACCACAATTTTTATTCTAGAGAGAACCTCAAGTTTCAGGTCCTTTCCCGTTCCTTGTTTTACTAAACCAGAATTATTTTTTATAGAAAGTTTCCACATTTTCCCAGCCACAAGCCATATACCACTTATCGTTAATGATTTCCCATGTACCTGAGGGCAGTTTGGTATCCCACAAGCTTCTCTAGCGGTCAGTCTTGCAAACAGGTCTGGTTTACTGCAGTATGTACAGCTACCAGCACACACACCTAATACGATACAGTACAGTAGATGTTATTAAAAACAGGTGTGGTGTAATGTACTTTGTACAGCTGCCAGTACACACACCTAGTACAATACAACACAGTACAGTACATGTAATTATTAATAGGTCTGGCGTACTGCAGTATGTTACAGATACCAGCACACAAATCAAGTACAATACATAACAGAAACAGGTCTGGTTTAATTCAGTAGGTACAACTACCAGCAAACACACCTAATACAATACAGTACAGTGCGTGTAATTATAAGCAGGTCTGGTTTACTGTAGTAAGTAGTTCTGTGTATCTTCTAGGGTTTTTCAATATCTTTGATACTTGCTATAAATAAAAACAAGCACTGAATATGATTGAATACTTCAAAAATTTTCTACAATTGGATTTGTCTGGTCTACCCAGAAACCATCTTGAAGTCCAGAGCGACAAATAAATATTTTTTTTAAATAATTCGATATTCGAACAATATTCATTTGTTAAGATCTTTGGTTTAAGTCTAAGGATATGAATTAATGCTGTGAACTCCTAAAAATCAATACAGTTGATAGTAGACCTTATTTCTAGAAGATTTTACATGTTAAAAGAATGAAGAAAATGCAATAATTAGAAAAATTCGAAAAAAAAATCAAAAACTCCAAAAAGCCCACTTAAAGGTGGCTTTTATTGTGTTTTTTGGGTGTTTTTGTTTCGGCTGTTTTTTTTATGTCAACCCTGAGGTTACTTGAAGAAATCGGGTGAAGTTTACCTGATGAAACCGGATTAAGTTTAAGTCCCAGGTTGACCCAGATTTCCTTGAGGTCAGCAGTAAACCGGTCCATCATCTCAAACTAGAAATACAAGAAATTCAGGCTGCTTCGCGCTCTGAACTAAAATCTACATCTTAATTCTTGCTGATCCTCTTAACCCTAAGCAGGGTGGGGGGGGGGGTGGCGCCCCCTTGTAGTTTTTTGTCCTAGCTTTCTCATACTATCATCATACTATCATCATACTATCATCGTGAAATTTTCGGACTTTTAACGAATACAAATTAAAAGGATTTTTTGTTAAAAATATATTTTTTTAAAATTTATAGGGTAGGGTACAGGGCGGAAAAAAAATTCCGGTCTGTGAAAAAAAATATAAATTAGCCCATACAAAGATTCAGAAGTCTAAAACTTGAAATGTTGTAAAGCAGAAGTGAAAACGAAGTCCATGAGTATGTACCAGACGTGACTAACCGTATGATGAGGTGTAGGAGCTATCCTGAGTTTCTCCTGACCACGTGGTACAGTTGGGAAATTGATTGCCTAAACATTACATTCAGTTGCATAAAAAGATTACACTTTTCGAAACATGAATCCACACAAAATTCATTCCGAGCGTTTAATAGTTGAGATTTGTCCTGTAGATTGGCCCATTATTTGTAAGTTAATAATGTTGGAATTATTTTCTATTAAATATGCTTCTGAGTCTAGTATCACCTATTGGACACTTTTGATTTTATTCTTAATCATCTCTTTATTATATTCCTGCGGGAGCTCTCTCATTAATAGCGGTAAAAAATTCAATATTGTTTGGCTTCTCATTGGCTGCTATTTAATTTTATGCAAAAAAAAGTACGCGTACTATCCACTTTGCAAAAAATGATATCAAAATAATTATCTAATTTATTGCTTATCAGCTAATTTTATATGAATGCATGCATTGTGTTGAGTATTGTGGATTCGTTACTATCTTTAACTTTAACTCGAATTGAACTTGTCAAATTGCCCCATCATACATTTGTCTAAATCCACCGTTAGAATATTAATTGTACAAGCAATGCATAAATTCAGTAATAATTTGAAAATTTCTGTATTTCAGTTGAACTAAAAATATAAAGAAAGTGAATATTCGTGTGAATTTTACTTTTGAAAACTTTTAGCAATTAACTGTCAAATGAAAAGTGAGAGTAAAAGTAGTACATGATATTCTTAAGCTGTACTTGGTAGTATTTTAGAAACAGCACTGCACAGTGTCCAGTGTAAAGCAAACCTAAAAACAGTACTGTACATTTTTACTGTATACCTGTACATAATGTCCGTATTTCATAAGTTCATCAGAAAGTGCAGAACATACAAGTGGGTCTCCAACATGTACAGGTAGGATATGGCTAGGTGTATGCTCCACACTAACCTGTACAGTTTACATTATAAAATTGTATACATCAAACATTACAATTTAAACTTGTTTAAACGATTTAAATTTTTAATTATTTCAATTTAATTTTTCCTAATAAATAAATATTTTAAGTCGTTCATTTTACATAATCTGAAATTTAGCCAAAAAAAGATGAAAAATCAATTTTCAACATTTGATATAGAAAAATCTTTAAATCTAGTGTACCCGAATAATAAAAGAATTAAAAGGCACGGGATGGAGGCAAAATGGAAGAGAACGATTTCGAAAATCTATTTTGTGACTTTATCTGCGGCTCGGAAGTTCTATAGCTGCAGTTTGCCTTCCTCCCCTGAATTACATGCGTACTTAACGTGTTTCAGTCACTGGCTCTTTGTTCCCAACATTAAGTGCATAAAATTTCTCATATTGCTTGTTCTGCATTTTAGCTCCTTCCCAAGCTAAATTTAAAACGTTCCCATGAAGAAAAAAAATGAGAAATAAAATTGAGTTTTGTCCAGTGTCTGGTGTCTATACAATATTTCTAAAATCTTGCAATATTTTTATTGCATTTAATACGGGTAAATTAGAGATTAGGTTAACATGGAAACAAATCAAAAATACTAATTTTTTACCATCCAAGATTTTTTTTAATAACTTACCCCCGCCTCCTGTAGTTTGGTTCTCAAGTATGCTACATTGCATTGATGTCTGGCTCTAAGTTCTCTTCCCTCTTCAGACCTAAAGTCATAAATATAATTTAAAATTCAATCACAATTTTTAAGTAATCCCAAAGTGTGTCAAAGAGTTCCCAGTAGACTGGATTTAGATAAATAATGACATATCTTAGTTGAAAATAACAAATTTTCGCCATTTCTTTTCTCGTCTTGATTGCTAAATTAATAAATGATTATGTAATGTGTGAAAATCAATATTGATGAATATTTATGTAAAAGGTTAAAAGTACAATTTGTCACTTAAAGCGTCTAAAAGCATAATTTCAAGTGACCCTTCATGCAAAGGTATCAATGCCCGATTCCTAACGGTACCCTTAAAGGCTAAGTCTGATTACTCACAACTTAATTGCAAATTGTGGTTTCTCTTCATAAGTGACGTTCACATTTCTACTGCAGGAAAACATATAGGAATTAAGAGAACCTAAACGCTTTTAAGTTTAGAAAAACAACAATATTTTCCACATTTTTGATCAATAAATATTTCGAGGGTACCGGTGTGAATCAGGTATTGTCATCTTGCACGGAGGGTCATAGAAATTACCCTTACAGTCCCTCTAAAGTTCTTTTCAGGCCTTAATCAACAATAAAGAGTGAGTAAAAAATGGCGGATCCAGACCACGTTACTACCTGAGAACTCTAATGGACTCTAGAGCTCCACAGAGAACGGTTGGTGGAAGAGAGGTGGTGAAGATAAACCCTGCTCCGTAGCTTCGAACCACATCAATCAAACCAGACGACCCAGCAATATATCCTCCAATGTTTCCAAAGGCTTTTCCTAAAATAAGAGAAACATGTTTAAAGGGACTGTAATCGTAATTTAAAGTGACACTCCATACAAAGATGACTTAATGCCCGATTCATAACGATACACTTAAAAGCTGTGTTATAAAGAATTAGAAATGAGTTTGCTAATTATAGATGTCAAAGTCTACTACAGTCAACAAGAATACATTGACTTTTGCTGAATCAATATGTATTTATAAATTCAATGAATGCATTCCTGAAAATATTTTGATTATTTGAGTGTTGACTAATTATTTACTTGTAAATGCACAATGAATGTATATTTAGTTGAGATTTCAATATGTATAGTTTGTTTCAACAAATACCGATCAGAACAAAATTATCAAACTTAATATTTTCTATTGGCTCATAATAAATTTTCTTTCGTGTTTTTAAAAAGCTGAACAATTGTACATTGTTATTTTGTATTTTGCGTTTGAAAATAAATACTGTAACTATTTTATATTTTTGAATACTGATTATTTTAAATTGTCGTTTCTCTATAAAAGTAACTTGCGAATTTCTACTCCTGGAAACCATAAAGGAATTTTCAAAATTAAAGACCTTTAGACCCAGTTAAACTAAAAAATATTCTACAATATTGATCAGATAAACATTAAATGGTAACGTTGTGAATCATACATTACCAACTTTAGATAAAAGAAATTACGCTTATAAGACGAAATTTCAATATTTTTTTGTTTAATTTGTGAAAGCTAAACATAAAAAACATCATTTAATCAAAATTCATTCGCACTGACAAAAAATAAGAACAATTATATTTTTCGTTAACTTTTTAGTTAAATTAGTTTGTAAGGTATGAGCTCTAAATCACTAGAAATCGACGAATTTTTGTGAAGAAACGTACAAGAAATAGAGACAGACAAAGCAGAAGGACGGGGGGGGGTCTATTTACTCAATAAATGATTTTTCTTCCCCCCCCCCCTTGTTAAAATCATATTTTCATCAGAGAGTATATGTGCCTGCTTTTTTGGGGTTATATTCGCTGAATTGGTGAAAATAAGTAAAAAAAGTAGAAAAACGAATGAAAAAAGTTGCCATTAAATGTCCAATTATTAACTTTGCTCCCCCTTAACATTAAAAATTATTTTTTTTCCAGGGGGGGGGGTAATTCTGAGCAGAAGTTAGGCTGGGACAACCTACCCATAGTTCCACTGATGATATCAATCTTATCCTCTGCTCCATCCCTCTGTCCCACGCCAGCTCCTTCAGCACCGTACAGGCCGACAGCATGAACCTCATCCACGAAGGTCAAAGCTCTGAAATAAAAACAATGTTTAAAATTCGGTGTTGATGACGCTCCAAAACTCACAAGAGTAAAAAATAGGCGTTAGTTCCATATTTTTTGAAAATATATTTAGTATGGTTGACCCTCTTCAGTTCTTGATATTTGTTTTGTTTCTCATGAAGATTCAAAACAATATCACCATCAAAGAGAATAGAATATATATTAGAGGGGAATTTAGAGAATCTCTCGGTATGAGTCTTTTCAGTCCCTTTCAGTCTGAAAGGGAGTTCAAAGTGTACAAATCATGTAAATGTTCACAAATTATATGCAGTAGAGTACATTAATACAGTATGTTCCCTAGACTTATCCATTTCAATTTCAAATTTTTTAAAGCTGTTAAATAAACTTAATAATGAATTAGGTGAATAAAAACATCATTTGATTTATAGTTATAACGGAATATCATCGTTTGTAAAGTGAAAGGCATAGAGTTTATGTGAAATGATCATTGGTCAATTATGAAACCAGCCTATTTCGTAATTTAGGTTTCTTTTAATATTAATTTTAGATTTTCTATAAAATGATATTCCTGGGCCCAAAAGGTTATATAGCATAAATATGTGAAGTACACCAGCAGTATGGAAACAGGACAACAAAATGGCCGTTTTACACTTTTTTCTAGTAAATTCCCCTCTAATATATATTCTATTCTCTTTGATCACCATTCTATAAAATACAAGTCGTACAAAAAGTACTAATTTTTTTCTGTAGGAGGATTTTTGGAGACCAAATTATTTATTTTCGACAGCCCCAAACAAACAAAAATAAGTCAAACATATCGATTAGGAAAAAACCGGCCTTAAGGGCGCTTCGCGCTTCCCTTAGTATTTGAGTTAACCTAATGGTTGCAGAATTTTTTTGTTTAAACTGGTGCATTTTCAAATAACAAATGCAAAGTTTTTCAACTTTCGACAGCCCATAAACCTTTTATGGGGTCGTGTGATTTATCAAAAATAAAATTTGGCCCAATCGGTTCAGCCGTTTTGACGAAAATTGGATAATGGCTACAGACAGGTCAAATATTTGGATAGATGGAATAGATGAAGCTTTTCACCATTCTTTTCCGTTAATTCATAATTGTTCATGAATGAATGCTGAGTAAAGTATTCCCATTCTAACTACTGAATGAAAAAAAGCCATGAAAATAGTTTTGATTTATTAAAGTTTCAGGTTTCAATCAACTGTGTAGCAAGTACTTATTACGTAAGCACTTGCTTTGTCTCTAACAAGTGTACTAAGTAAATAGTGAAAATCGATTAAATATGTTTTTTTTTTTAATGGAAACGGAGTGAATCATCAAAGTTCAGTAAAGCATGTGTTCACAGTTTTTGTAACAAAAAAGCTTTTATAATTCATTAAAAACTTATTTGGCGGCATCGCAAAAATTAATTTTAATAAGAAATTAAAAAATTAATTTCAAAATTCAAGAATCACCCAGTGATGGGAACTTCTAATTGGAAAGTTCCTTGTGAGGAAACTTCAGAGTTTTTGGGTGGTTTGAACAATGAGATAAGTTAATCTCCGTAAAAGATGAGTATCAGACTAAAAACTTATAATCAAATCAAATCAAATCAAATCAAATCATATCAGAGTTTCAGGGATATCCAAACAACCAACTGAATCAAGTACTGAAATGACTATACTGAATCAGTATATGACTAAGGACTTATAGCCCATGGCTAAGATGTTTACTTGCAGCTAATAAAATTGGTTCCAATATAAAACTATGGTTGTGCATATTTTAAATTTCATTTTTTTGTTTGAATATGTAATAAACCCGATATAATTAACCACCGTTGACATCCGACATTGAGCCAGAACGTCAGTTTCAGCCTCTAAACCCCAGATAGAAGCTTTTTTGATTCTATTCATTAGGGTTTGGATGCTGCCCTACAAGAAGACTTTTGACGGAAAGACGGAGAATGTTTTTAATTATTGATAATTATTAAGATGTTTGATATTTATCAAAACCAGATTGAGAAGTCTGCATCGTGTTTAAGAGGTTGAAAAATCATGGAAAATACATGTTTCGATACCTAATTAAAAAATCATATATAAAATATAAATGAAAACCGTTTTTTTACTGTTGAAAAATAAAATAGCACTGGTCTACCTTTATGTCAAATAAAAGAAAGTCTGAATAAATTGTATTGATTTGTTCGTAATTTGATCACATGGTATAAAACTAAAACATTTCTTTCGGTAACACTCCCTTTAAATGAATTGACTTGTCTAATGTCTATGCTTACCCATATTCATGAGCTATATCACACATCTCCTCTAGGGGACAGATTGCTCCTGTCATGGAATGAACAGTTTCAAATGCAACAATCTTAGGAATAGCTTTGTCAACCTAAATTAAAGAAATAATACAAACTAGCGGAAGAGCACAGTGCACGTGGAATGAAAAAAATGTATTTAAAAAAAAATCGATTTTTTTAAGCCTACGTTATTCCCGCGATACCCATGGTCCAGCCGTTTGGCCAGTTATTGTTATCATATAAATATATATATATGAGCAAATTGAGGCTTATTGTATATGTAGACTTAATACAACTAATTATAATTCAACATGTTCTTAGAAATAACCTAGCTACAGATCACAAAATCCTTAAAAACATTCCATTAAAGGAAGTGACTGACTAGGAAACTTTTACCTTTCTTAGGTTTCTCTCAAGATCCTCGGGGTTGTTATGCTTAAAGATATGCTTAGGAACTCCACTATTGCGGATACCCTGAAATAAACTAACATTACAACTTTTTCTATGAATAAAAGTTGTCTGATAGTACAACAAGCCCCCCTCCCTGGGCCTCTAGGATCCGGATAGTACAACAAGCCCCACTCTAGGATCCGGATAGTACAACAAGTCCCCCTCCCTGGGCCTCTAGGATCGGGATAGTACAACAAGCCCCCCTCCCTAGGCCTCTAGGATCCGGAGAATTAAATTATGAACAAGTAAAAATTTAGACAATTTCAAAGTTTGTTCATATCGTCAATTAATCAATCAATCAGGTATTGATGTAATTCATGTAATTCAAATATCTAATGTATACAATTCATAAATTTGTATCTATTGATGTGCCTTTAGGTGGTTCATTTTTGGTTAGTTTTTTCCCAGCAAATTCCGCATAGTGTTGAAAGCAAAAATATTCGAATTGTTTATTGTTTTTCTTACACTTCTTAAAATTTTGACCCTGGAAGACGTAACATGCAAAAAAAAACGACCCATAACAATGCAAAACGAACTTTTTATTCGTTTATGTTAAAGATATTGCTAAGTTAAATAAAAGCATACTTTAACATAATACAGTTTTGAACTTTTATTATTAAATTTTTTTCTAAAACAATCTAAAACAATTAACAACACTACCTGTATCATACTAGCATGGTTTCCAGCATCCGAGAATATCTGACAGCCAGGTAGTTGACGTGCCAGGGTAAACAGGGTTGTATCATTAGCAACATAACAGGAGGTGAAAACAAGTCCAGCCTGAAGTACATGTGATGATGTTGATGATGAAATTGATAATAATGATAATAATGATAATAATGATAATAATGATAATAATGATATTAGTGATAATAATGATAATGATGGGTAAACATAGTTGTATCATTAGCAACATAACTGGAGGCGAAAACAAGTCCAGCCTTAAGTAATTATACTCATGATAATGATAATAATGATGATGAAAATGATGAAAATAAACAGATCAACAATGAGGGGAGAGGGGTTGTATACCTCCTTTGAATGAAGATCAGCCAGCTCTCGTTCTAATTCCTCATGAACAGTTGAATTCCCAGAAATATTCCTGGTTCCTCCAGCTCCTGCACCATACTTCTCTATCGCCTGAACATTAAAGGTTATTAAAAACTTTTCACTCCCCAGATCCCCACTAAACCAATACACCAGATGTAATTATTCTTCAGCATTATCCCTCCCCCTGAGGAACTGAAACTAATTCTCAAAGATGTTGCTGAAAAAGTGGGCAACAGCAGTCACCCCCCCCCTGTTCTGATAGCAGACAAATTCATTTTATTTAAAGGGACTGTGTAAACGTAATTCTAAGTGACCGTCCTTGGAAAGATGGCAATGCCTGATTCACAACGGTGTATCACAGAAAAGCTTTGAAAGATCAATTATGAATAAAATATATCAATGCTTATAATATTGAAAAACTATTTCCAATTATGATTTCTCCTAGGGTTTCCATTCGCAAAACTTTTGCACATTTTTTGCGGAACGAAACGCAAAATTTTTCTTTCTTTGCGCATAAGTTTTGCGCGAAAAACAACAATTTGCGCAATCATTTGCAAAAGTCATTTCGCGCAAAATTGCCCTATTCCGCTTTTGCGAAACTCAAGTTTTGCGCAATTCCGCAATTTCAGTCCCTTAATTTAAACTTTTTGTAACTGGAAGTAACCAATTGAGTGTAGTATAATCGTTATTATACTCGTATGTTAATATTTTTTTTATGTATGGAATAAATCTTCAGTTGTTTAATTCTAAGGTTTGAATATCAATTTTTGACAATTTGCCTAAAAAGTTACATTTTGCGCAAAAAAATTGCGCGAAACTAAAATTTCGTTTCATGCGCAACTTTCGCAAAAAATATTTCCAGTTTTGCGCTAATTGCGCAAAAAAAATAGCGCAAAACCGCGCAAAACTCATTGCGCTTCATGCGCAAAAATAGCGCAAAAGTTCGCAAAAAAAAAATTTGCGCGAAAATAGCGCAAATTTTGCGCAAAAGATTTAGCCATTTCGTGGAAACCCTAATTTCTCCACATAAGTGGCTTGCACATTTGAACTGCACGAAAACAGTGTGAGCACAAGTATATTTAGTCTTTTTTTGGTAAATTTTAATTTTATAAAAATATAAATCTTAATTTTTATAGAAATCTAAAGCTTTCGTAAGATCAGTAATCCAATTGATTGCTTCTTTAGACGTTTTTATGCTGTATATTTTCTAGTACTTCATTTTTTTTCTTGTACTGTAATGTATATTTTCTTGTACTGTAATGTATCTTTTCTTGTAATGTATTGCATCTTTTATTGTACTGTATTGTGCCTTTTTTTGTACTGCATTGCATCTTTTCTCGTACTGAATTGTATCTTTTCTTTTACAGTATTGTATCTTTTCTTCGACTGTATTGCATCTTTTATTGTACTGTATTGCATCTTTTCTGCTTGTTTGTTTTCGATATTTCACGCAAATGTTTTTTTATTATGTGCGCGCTTGCTTTATTATGTTTTACATCTTTTATCTGAATAAATGACCTAATTGTAAAAAAAGTTCTTTCCTTTATAAATTGAGTTTATATCTAAATAGGTTATTATTATTATGAAAGTACTTTCTTTTGTTTGGCCTCATTGAGTCATTATGATATGAATAGAAAGGAATTCCCGGAAATATTGACCGTATGATTTATTCATAATATGAATTCGTAATATGCAATGGGTTAAACATTCTTTATGTGAATTTTTATTACAAATATTCCTAAACTCATGTAAGAAGTATGTATATGTATTAAGCACAACGTCATAATTGATAAGACTCTACATATGTAAAGCAATTTTTAAAACAAATTGCTGGCCAACCCTCAATGCTTGAATGACAAACATATTACATTTGTTTCAGTGGGTGACAAAGGATGGGTGGCATAGGCCGAACAGATTAAAGAGACTGTAAGCGTAATTTCAAGTGACCCTCCATGCAAAGATGAAAATGCCAGAACCCCAATGGTATCCTTAACATCGTTGTCTTATCATTCAAGTATAAACAAGATAACAATGTTTTTTTTTATTTCGTAAACGGATTTTTTTCAATTGTGGTTTTTACTGCAAGAAACTATATAGGTAGTAACAGAAATGAAAACCTAATAATTTAGAAAAACGAAAATATCTTTTACATCATTTACCAGATGAAGGGTTCCGTTGTGAATCAGGCATTGCCATCTTTGCAAGGAGGGTCACTTGAAATTACGCTTATAGTCCCTTTAACCATTAGAAATATTGAACGTTTTGAAATTTAAAAAAAGCTAAGGGAAGACAGCACCACGGAGACATGAGTAACCGTACTCTAGTATGCTGAGTCCATTAGCGCCTGATCCGTTCAGCCATGTGTTTGTTGTTTATTCTGAACCAATAGAAACTGTGTGGCGCTAACAACTATCTTTCTATCTATACTCATCATCCAATCAAAGTTATGAATCCTTCAATCGGCGCTATCAGTAAATGGAAATGTTTAGTTCTACTAAAACTATAGTTTTAAGTTTAATGGGCACGAAAATGCCAGGCACGTCTGAAATGCTAAAACCAGGGGTGTAACCTAAAAATCTAAAACCAGGGGTGTCAAATTTTAAAAATTACACCCTCGGGGGCAGCAATGATTATTGATGAATTGGGGGAGTAAATAAAGAATTTGACATCAAAAGGAATGTTTTTTTTTATTTCCCTCCAAAACTTTGGGACCAAAATAAGATTTTCAAAAAGGAGGAGGGTGGTGTGGAAATGATTTTTCAGAAAAATAATAAAGTACCTGATGAACAGCATTCTTGACAGCGGGGTGTGCGGACATACCCAGGTAGTCGTTGGAACACCAAACAGTGATATCCTTCTCTCCTCGGGAATATTCCCTAGAAACAATTTCAAATTTGAAATATTAAAGGAAATGTTGGCGTAGATTTAAATGACACTATATTTAAGGAATGACATGCTCGGTTCGCAACCATAACCTTTAAACCTTAATTAGATCAATAATTTGGAAGATGAAGTACTTTTACTGGCTTTGTAAAGTGTCTTATTTAATTGTTTGTAGGAACCACATTTATAAAAATAATCATTTGAAAACAAAACTCGTGGATATCTAACTTATACACATAAGCACAGCTTTTAAGGGCACACAATTCAAATCAGATTCAGGAGGATGCAATAATCCAATATTTTAAAGTTAAACCGGTTGGCGCTTTTTAATCAGATTAAGAAGTATTGGCTGAGCGCTTTTTAATCAGATATTTACCTGGCATAAGGGAAGGTTGCAGCAGTACGGTTAACCTTTTTAAATATCCTGTAGGAGTGATCTTCCTTCTTCTTCTTAATCTCAGCTTGGAAGAAGGATTCATATCCGAACCCTGAACAATTATTTCTTTATGATCCGCCCTCTCCGAGGGGAGGAAGGCAACCACAACAATTTCTGGCCAAAGCCATCTCAAAATCCTAATCCATCCCAAACTGTTAATTTCAGTGTCCTATCTTTGAAGATAAAATAATTTTCTAATCTAGCCACGTTCTGGCAAACATAAAAATATAATGATGGAAGGACGATGATTTCAAGGTGGCTCGGACGAAAAAATGAGGAGATTTTGGCTCGGACGCAAATTGTGGCTTTTCTTTCCTTCCTCTTTAATCTAAGTTTAGCTAAAATAAGATATATCGTCACGGAAGGTTGCAAGGTCCCTTTTAGATCATTTAATTCAAGTTGTTTACTCATAAAATCTGGGAAAATATGATTTTAGCTTTAACGTCGTTTCACTAGCGTTTGCTTATGAGGGAATGAAAGGGGAGAATGTCCCCCCCCCCCCCTCCTCTGGCACCTTCTAACCCTTTAAATTTGATTTTCAAGAACAAATTTTGCCTGCGCCGCCTTTTTTCACACTACAACAAAATGTTCTAAACAAATCCAAATCTTGCTCACAGATTTTCCTCCTTTCACCTACAACTGGTCATGGTTTTGACATTTAATTGCCCAAATTTAACGTAAAAAAATCCAGTGGGGGGGGGGGAACTTTTTTCCAGGGGGAGATAAGTTCAATTATCCCCCCCCCCCTCCTGAAAAATATAAAAAGGCGACACTTATCAGAAAGTCGGATATTGAAAAACAAATGACTCTAAACTTAGGGGCGAGTTTTCATATAAAATCGTATTTTATGACATTTAAGTTCTTGAGTTTAATTAACAAGACTTTTAGGTCACTTCGCGTATTCTTTTCTATTAATTATTTTAGCTTTTACAATAATTGCTTTTTAAGTCTCAATTTTTTCATCATTCTCCAAAAAAGCAAATTTTCGCCGATTTTCTGAAAAAGTATTATTTTGAACCTGTAGTCTCCTGTATAACATCAGCTTGAAGTACGGGACGAACAGCAGATCTAGCTCCATCTCTAGCCTAATAGAAAAAAATAAAAAATAAAAACAATAATAAATAATAATAATTATTTTAACAATTACGATGATGAAAATAATAATATTGAAGAAATCGATCACAGTAAGAAAGACGATTATAATGGTATTAATGATAATGCCAATAATAAAATTATAAGAGAAATAATGATAATAATAATAATACAAATTATAATGATGATATTAATGACAATTAGGATCCAGATCATGGTGTAAATTTTATCTCCTTTCTCGACTCTTTTTATGTTTTTACGTATTGTTGATGTTAGTATGTTTTTTCTCTTAATCTTACTATAACCAAGAAGTAAAAAAATCCATATAACATAAAGAATAATAGTTATGAAATGTAATAATTATCAAAACAACTACTTAATACCACAGTAAGAAACACCATCAAATCTTGTAAATGAAAATTTTAAATAAGATAAATTTAGAGATAAAACGATGTTAAACAAAAATCTTCGAAAAAGACAGCGCTGGAAAATCTTGAATGATTGATCTCGATCTTCTGTTAATCTGCAGATTAATCTAATAGTTAATTCCACATGGAAATCGTAATCAGTGATTGAAGAGAGCTTTGATCAGGGGAGGATTAACTGATGAAATGAAGATATAAAAAGGTCAAACTTTTATAGATCCTCAGATCATAATTGCCCACAATGGATCTAAAGATAGGGATTATCAGTATCTAGCACCAAAATTCCCAGCTCAGTACAATTATTAAGGCGCAACCTTAGTAAATCACTCTGTAAATTTTAATCTAACGATTGGAATGTTTCCTTTGTGTTTGTATGTCGCTTAGTGTTAGTTTGTGTATTTTAGACCTTACATTGAACCAGGAAGGAAAGAATGTAAACGGTTAAAACCTGATTTATTAGATTCATATCATGCTCAAGAGGGACAATGAACAGTACCGGGTGTCCCATATCATATTTTCGAGCACACCTCACAATTGGGATTTTTGGGACAAAACAGAAATCTTAACCGTTGGATAACTCTAAAAAATATAGCTGCGGCGGCTTATATAAAATTATAGATAATCTGATATGATGTGGGAAACTCTGTAAACGGAGGCTTATAAATGAGGGCTCAGAGTCAGACCCATGGATTAGTGAAATCTGTGGTTTCCAAGAAGATTTCAGACCCCATAGCGAGAAAAACGTTAGCCCCCCCCCCCCTGGAAAAATTCCATTATACGACCCTGTCAGTAAAAAAGAAGATATACTTCAGAATACTTGGTTTTACTGATGATAGGAATTTAAAACTAACAATATGCTTTTTTTCAGATTTATTAGGATGAATTACTAAATTAATGATTAGATAAATATATAAAATTTTTTAAAGATAAGAAGGTTTTCGATGATTTTCCACAGGAAAAAAGGAAAAATTCTTGTTACAATTTTTACACCCGAAAATTGATCTTTTCAGACAATAAAACCTTGATTTAATTTGACGCTTCTTGCAAATAAATAAAAAGGGGTATGGACTCCTGTATACCTTGGTATGAATTGAGGACCCCTCCTGTATACCTGGGTATGAATTGAGGACCCCTCCTGTATACCTGGGTATGAATTGAGGACCCCTACTGTATACCTGGGTATGAATTGAGGACCCCTCCTGGCCCTTGTTAGTACTTCCTCCTACACCTCCTGTAGGAGCACTAGATCCAGTGAACGAGGAACCTACAACCTAAAAACAGGGGGTTTCTACACTCATAAAAAGCATCCCTCTCCCGAAATCTTAAAAACTTATTACCCTCCTCCCTCTCCCTTCAAATGTACCTATTTAACTATTGAGTTAGTGACGGATTCAATTTGTTTTTGACAAAGCACTGCACTGAATTAAATTAGTAAGGGTTATAAATATTAAAAGAAAAATAGGATTTTCAAATACTTTTCTTTTATGGTCGTCCGTTGTATCAAAATGTCAGAAAAATTCTACAATATGTCAGCTTTTATTTTCTAAATTGGAAACCGAATATGTACTTACAGCTTAAGACTGAGTACGGACAGTAAGTACTTCAAACTTAAGGAAAGACATTCATCAATATGTACTTTTAAGATAAGGACTTTGTTAGACATGTACTTACAACTTCAGATGCTATTGATAATCTGTATTCTATATATATATTATATATAAAATATTTTGCTAGGTTGTCTGTCCGTTTGTATTTAATAAACGTCAAAACGGCTGAACCGATCGAGCGCACATTTGTTGGTGCCACTCACGTGACCTCAAGTTTATTGATGGTTAAAAAATATCGACATTCATTTTTAAAAATGCGCAAATTTAAAACAGAAAACTCATGACCGCTAAAATTGTTGCTAAGAAACGGGCGCAAAGCACCCTGGAAGCCTAGTGTTAAATATATACTTACAACTTGAGATGCGTACGGACAATGTTCTGCGTAAGTTTTGAGAAGGTTTCCTGCGTAGTTCCTCACATAGGTGGAGGGTAGACGGGATATGAAGGGACACGGCATCTTTACTCCTCCTACAATACAAAAATACATCAAATAACATTAATAAAAATATGAAGAAAAAATAATAATAAAATAACAAAAGTATAGGAAAATAGGAAAAATATAAGACAAAATGTGTACTTTTCACAAATCCCTCATATATTAAAAATGATTTTTTTAAAACATATTTTTTTGTTCATTTTGAAATAAAACAAGACGAATCTACGAGAACATAAATCACTGAGTAAAATAATAAAAGATAAGAAAATAAGAACGAGAAATTAGATTCCATTGTTTTCAATTTTATAATAAACACATCAGGATTTAGGCTTTCATAAGTCTTACTTACGTAAATAAAAATACTTTCATTTATTTCAATGTAATGTGATCTTTATGTAAATTGTAAGTTGCACACTGTTTAGAGCATTTCACGATGTAATATGACAAGAGCCAGCAACTCTGTGGATATCGAGATTAATGCTTGATATCGATTTTTTGTTAATCTGAAGATTTATTTAATTTTCATTAGATATACCGCATGATAATTGAACCCTGGAGGAATAACTTAAATTGAAAGTGCTCACAGTGGATATTGAGATCTGTGGATTTGGATTATAAGTATCCAACACTTAAGTTTCCAGCTCAGTAAACAGTTCTTATCATATATATTTATAAGAATGTAATATCACGTGCTTAACTAGCGATCTTATTTCAAGTCACGTGACATCTTTCCTTCGTCAAATTTTGCTTCGGAGACAGTTAATTAAAAATCTGATAGAATTTGTATTGCACAAAAAAAGACTTAATACGTAATTTTTAGCGGGTCTTCATTACAAGAATGTAAAATTAGAAGCCTTTTCTCTTCCAGAATATATAAGACACCCACGGTTAACAATTGATTATTTTCATGTGTGGATTTTCTAAAAATAATTGCTAGAATTTAACACAATGCAAGTATAAGAATAGATTTTATATTTCACATTATTGCTCAAATAAAAGTTTAAATGGTACTGTTGTGAATTGGACATATCCCTAAAAAAGGGCCTCTAAGTTCCAGCGACAGTCCTTCGTAAAAACGTATAAAAATATGCAGAAGTGAATGCTTAACCTTGAAATGATTTTGTGTGTGTAGGTATGAAGGTACACTTCTCGACTAACAATATCAATTCTTCAGTTAGTAGAGAGGTGGGTAAAAATAGCAAGTTTAACCACTGACAGGGGGTGTCCAAAATATATATTTACTTTTATAAAAATCATGACTTCGCTAATTAGCCTGATGAGTTTTGCATTTTACTTTTGATTAAATTAATTGTATACATTTTTTTATTAGTTTATTAAAACAAATAAATAAAAATAAAATTTTTTTTTAGTAAAAATAACAAGTAACCATTGACTAGGTTTAGAAACAAGTAAACATGCTTTTTGACAAGCAAGGTTTTAATAAATAAACTAATTGTTGGAAAACATTTTTATTATTAAACGTATTAGTTTTTAATAAATGAAAATTTAGAAAATAATTAGTTAGTATCGAGATGGTTAAAATAGCAAGTTTAAACAATGCATTGGTGTCCAAATGTGCATATTTCTTAAAGGTCAAATTTTTACTTAAATGCATTTTATGAGTTCTGCATTTTCTAAAAACAGATTCATTCCTTAAATAAAAGAAAAGATAAACTGATTGTATATGCAAAAAAATCATTATCAAATCATAAATTATACAAATAAATAAATAAGTTGTATAAAGATATCTTAATTATTATACTTCTTTGGTTCTAAATGAAATAAAAATACTTAGTATAAAGGTGTGTAAACCAACAAGTTTAACCAATGCCATGGTGTCCCAAAAAATGTGCATATTCTTTTTAGTTCAAGGTTTTACTCAAATGCATTTTGTAAAGATTAAATAAACTGGAATATTATTAAAGGGACTGTTCTTGTTCTTTCAATTGATCTTCCATTTAAAAACGGGAACAAGCCTTATTCACAATATTACCCTTGAACCCAACACATGATTACTGATGTGGAAGAAGACGTTTTCAAGCTCGAAAAGTGCTTAATATTGTAAATTTTGTCATTGTTTTTGAAGCCACAAATGCACAAGACACTTAGAAACCACGAATAAAAAAGTTCAGTTAAAAAAACATGGATATTTTTTCAGTCTAAGCTTTTAAGGGCACCGTTGTCAATCGAACATACCAATCTATGAACGGAGGGTTACTTGAAATTAAGTATTCAGTCCCAATAAAAAAATAATAAGAAATTTGGACTAAAAATAATTTTCAACTTTTAAAATAATGTTTTTGTTCTATTTCATAAATAAATAATTTTTTACTTTTACTTTTTTACTAAAGATGAAAATTTGATTGGCATTTATGGAATATAATTTTCTTGTTATATAAAGCGGGAACTAGTTAATACTGGATAGTGCAAATCTTTCTACATTTATAGAACAAATTAAATTTATTTTAATATCAAATAATATTATCTTCTGCTATGTATACAGGTGTACTATGTGTTTCAGAGTACTATTGTATAATCTTACAATGCAGAAGTAAGCTCTATAAAATATTCACTTGTTACAAATTATATACTTTTTTGAATCCATTTAACGTCTATAACGATTAAACCCATCCGGCCCAATTTTTCTGTGGGACCTCGCGAAGTTTTTTGTTTTTGTTTTACAATATACACAAAGAGAAAATCAATGGTATAAAAAATCAAACAGAACTAGGTGCATTGATCTAATAAAAAGGTTTCATATGGCGAATTGGTCATATTTATATCATAATAAAAATAATGTATTCATGAACACGCATTTAATCCGACACAATAATTATGTAGCAAAAATAAGGATGCAATGAAAATAAGGACGTAACAAAACAAGGACGCAAAAAATCAAGGACGCAACAAACACAAGGACGCAATAAAATAAGGACGCAACAAAACAAGGACGCAACAAAATAAGGACGCACCAAAACTAGGACGCGACAAAACACGGACTTTTAAGAAGGTCTATATGATAGAAAAAAAATTCAATTTTTTTTCCTTGGGAAGATTTTCATTTTGTCCCAGGGTTATTTTCAATTGGGAACTAGTTGATACTGGTTGGGAACTAGTTAATACTGGTTGGGAACTAGTTAATACTGGTTGGGAACTAGTTGATACTGGTTGGGAACTAGTTAATACTGGTTGGGAACTAGTTAATACTGGTTGGGAACTAGTTAATACTGGTTGGGAACTAGTTAATACTGGTTGGGAACTAGTTAATACTGGTTGGGAACTAGTTAATACTGGTTGGGAACTAGTTAATACTGGTTGGGAACTAGTTAATACTGGTTGGGA
The DNA here is from genome assembly GCF_000591075.1 of Eurytemora carolleeae. Classification (NCBI taxonomy): domain Eukaryota; kingdom Metazoa; phylum Arthropoda; class Copepoda; order Calanoida; family Temoridae; genus Eurytemora; species Eurytemora carolleeae. Next base: position 129,034 of record NW_019396724.1, read on the forward strand.
ACTAGTTAATACTGGTTGGGAACTAGTTAATACTGGTTGGGAACTAGTTAATACTGGTTGGGAACTAGTTAATACTGGTTGGGAACTAGTNCCCCCCCCATATCAATGTTGTACATTACCTAAATTTCAACTAATTTAAACAAAATTAATCATGATTACTAATTTTTCTGGGTTATGTTAGGTTAGGACAATTTCTGGGCCGAGCACTGCAGCTAGGACAGACTAGGGGGCCGAGCGCTGCGGCCCTCGATTTCAAATTATTTTCATTAAAACTAGAAATTATTGTGTATTATTTCATAGGTAGTTTAGATTTAGATAATTTCTGGATCGAGCGCTGGGGCTAGAACAGACTAGGTGACCGAGCGCTACGGACTCAATTCTGGGCCGAGCGCTGCGGATAGGATAGGCTAGGTGGTCGAGCGTGCGACCACAGAACAGGGCATTGTTCTCATAAACAAGTTTTGCAGAGCGAATTGGTCACTTTTATAATAAGACTAGGACGCAACAAAATCGATGTTTTTTTGTAATGAATTATTCAAAGAAGAAAATTTTTGGCTTACTGAGCTTCCAAACAGACCCCATTGTATAAGTTTGAAGCTACTGCCTTTACTGCATGAGTATGTGCTAGGCACTACTGCATGCCTAGGTGCTATCAGTGTAAAATAACAAGTGTGAAATGCTGAGTTATCAAATATAAGAGTGTAGAAGGAAAAAGAGCTGGTTTTATTGTATTATGCTATCATCAAAACTAATCAAGTTAGAATAAAAATTGCACGTGCAACCTTTTTATTATGCACATTAAAATATAAAATATAGGGTGATGTCATTTTTAAATTTTTAAAATCTCAACCAACCAGAAGAATATTGCCATAGAAAAATTCTTCTAGTTGCGACGATTCAATTTAGTAGAAATTTATTCAAATTTGAAAATATTTTTTTAATTCCAAATTTACTTATGATTTAAGCTCTACGTCACGAGTGTTGAGAGCTGCTATAGCATTTACTAATGTTTTGGGACAGTTTAAGTTTTGCTAAAAATAATAACAATATTTCCGATTTTGGGAGTGAGGGGGGGGGGGGTACATCCATATTTTGCTATTATTACATACTTTTTGCTACACACTAACTGCTTTGGACTCCTGAAAGGCCAATAGAAAAATGGTTTTTAGAAGTCAACGCTTTTTTTGTGAGATAATGATAGTCTACAACACTTTCACATTGGAGGAATAAGTGTTTAGTTTTCAATAGATATCTTTGAAGGCTTTTGACCACATTAAGACCACTAATTACAATTTATTAATGCCGTTAGATTAGTATAGAAACTGATTTAACTTATGATCTCAGTTTATAACAGGTAAAATAAAATTGAAGAATGAGAAATTAACATTGATAATAAATATGTACTTCTATGTCATTATTTTTGTACATAACACGACAACCGTGTGTGTAAACTAAGCACCTTGAATTGTCTACAACTGTTTAATTATAATTTTACCTTTTAAAGACGTATAAGTTTCAAGGATTAACCCAAAGAACCAACTGAACTTTAATCCTAAAACTAGTCATAACCTGATTTAAAGGGGTAAATAAATTTATTCTAAAATTTCTTTTACAAAAATTCTTGTACACTGTTTATTTCTTTTCGAAATACTTTAGATTTTGTAGGAAACGGTTATCCCTGTTCTTATGGTAACCAGAAAAGCGCAACTGTGACCAACATTTTACATTGCGTGTTTTTCCTCTCAAAGCTCCCGCATTTCTTCTTTACAAAAATTATCCTCAATCCTCAATAAGCATTCAAATTTTATGTTTTTTATCTAGACAATGTGTAAATTCAGTAAATTTCAATGCTAGTGTCGACTACATTAATTTTGTGAAAGGAAAGTACGAGAGGTTTTGACAGCAAGTGTATTAAAAGTTCTCGACATTAATCTTGATGCAAGTATTGAATACACATTACACAAAGATCAGCCATTTAAAGCGCTACCCCATTATTTTTCTACATTTACTAGGGATAACGGGAATCACAATGTTTAGTGTCAATATTGTGCGAAAGTGGCCCCCCCCCCCCCATTAACTGTGAGTTTTACATTGTGAGGCGCGGGGTTGGTCCTAGAAAACGTTAACCCAACCCCTCGATCCCCTGATCAATATTTTACTAGATACTAACTCAACATTAGCTAATTAAGTTTTATTTTTTTATTTCAGAGTTAGATTTGGGTAAAATATTTCTGCACCAAGCGCTGCGTCTAGGACTGACTGATTGGCCGAGCGCCACGGCTATGAAAGGCTAAGGGGCTGAGTCAATTTTGATGTACAACTTCAATAACTATATACGACATTTTTAGAATGAGGAGGGGGAGGGGTGCCGAAAAACGTTTAATAAACGAATAAAGGACTGTGTAAGAAATTAGAGGCGTTAAGGGCGATTCCCCCCCCCCTCCCTTAATATATGCACATGCAAAGAAACATGCGTTAAAGTTAAGTTTCTTTTCATTAAAATTAAAATGGAAAACGTCGCATGCTGCAATTATAATAAGAAATAACGACTTAAGCGTGGAGTGCGTAATTGTACAAAATATAGATCTCCATAATTAAAATTAATTGAAAATGTGTTCTTGACTGACCTTGGTTCTGTTGAAGGAATCTGTTTGTCTACGGTCTGGTCTGTCTGTCAAAAAGTGTTCTTTAACGGATTGTACAGTGATCACTGAGGCCGTTCCTTCCATGAACTACATTGGTCGACAACTTGACGTCTCCTATATTGATCAGCTGATTTTTCAGGGATTATTCAATAATTTTAATTATTTTCAGAAAATTCACAATATTCATTTTTTTAAACAAGTCAATATAATAATCAATTTTTAAAATATCAAAAAAGGAAAAGAATAGTTTCCCTGTTTTGGCTTTCTCTAAGCTTTCTTTTACTTATTTCTTACGAAATCTTTATTATTGTCTAATAATCTATAATCGGGTATTATTTCTTTTCTTTTGATTGGCAATGGCTCTCATTTTGAAGATTGTCTTCTCCCCCCCCCCCCCCAAGGATTATAGTACAGGGGGGGAGGGGGCTTAAATTTGTTTGGGGGATCCTCCTTGAAATAATTTGAACCCCCCCCATGCCCTTGATTGCTAACACTCTAAAACAGGCAGGGGCGTACGAGAGTATTTGTGTAGTGGGGAGGGGGGGGGGCTTTTTGCTTGCGTCAGCGCGTTAAAAAAACTGTGCCGCCCTTACCAATTCATCGCGGCCCCCTTTAAAAACCCTTTTTTTGAAAAAATATTGATACCTTAACTGTGAATACTATTCGATCATATACACACTTCCATATAACAACTGAATTAATTTAAATTATTTATGTAACATTGTTGTATATACAAATATAAGTCCACATTTTATCTTTAAATATATTCGTGAAATAATGTTTGTTTAAAAGCCAAATAATTGTGTTTAAATATATTTTATTCGTGAAAATTATGTTTTACATTACAACATTTATGGATATATGTTTGCTAGAAATTAAAAATGCTAGATGTGTGGTTACGATGAGGTAAAAAAATAACAACAGAATAATAAAAATTAATAACAAATTTAAGTTTTCTTTACAAATAATATTTAAATTTTGTCTAACTGCAATGACAATTTTGTATGAGTACTGAGTATCAATAAATAAATCATTATTCTCCGAAAAGTTGAGAATTCAACAATTTTTTTTTGGTTGCCTAAAATTATAATACAGGGTGTCCCACGAAACATGACAGTATGCAGGACGACTTGAATGTCGTCTTGATTTTTGATATAATTTGCTGCGTTTATTTGTCAACCTAATTTTAGAAGTAAATTTCTAGAGATAATAATCACAAAATTTCCCTTGTCCTGCCATTTCCAAAATGTGGTCTGCCTTTTTTGTGCTTTCAATATTGCCCGAGATATGAAGAATTTCGTTCAGATTTCGACAATTTTGCTTTTATTTAACAAAATTGAAATCTGAACCAAACTCTTTATATCTCAGGTAATATTGAAAGCACAAAAAACGCAGACCACTTTTTGGAAATGCCAGGGCTAGGAGAATTATGTGATAATTGTTTCAAGAATCATACATGTTAAAGTAGATAGAAGACTAAATGTCACAAATAAATTCAAATACCAAAGACGACTTTCAAGTCGTCTTCCTATTGTCATGTTTTGTGGGACACCCTGTATATTAAAGGAATAATGAACAAAAAAAGCGAACATTTGCGTGGTCTACTCTATATAGAACACTATGTAGAATGTTTTAGCTAAATGTAAATGACCAAACCGAAATAATTTGCGCAATTTTGGACCTCTCACACCAATCTTGGCGCATTTTCGTTTGATGATAGATCACTGTGATTTAAGGGTCTCAAGCTCTTCAGCAAAAATCGATGAGAATTTTACCAATTATTCTTCTTAAATACCAAAGCTAACATCAATTGTTTTATAATGCTAAAATGAACATGTAAATGGCTACAGAAAAGCATAAGTGAGTTAGAGCGGACAAACCAAAGCCCAAAGCGTTCCGACACTTCAAAGTCGACCCTGTCTTAAAAATTAATGATCATTTTAATAAGCAGACTGAATCTATGTGAGATGTGTTGCTTTAGGTTGAGTGGACGCATAACATATTTAAAATTACATTCATGTGGATATTAAATGACTTAATTTCACACTTTTTTTGAGAATCCATGTTTACATTTGTATCAAATGGAATGTTAATTAATTGCTTTTAAAAAATAGCCAGCTAATGATCGAGTGTCACAATAATGCAGCTGTTTTTTAAATAGTAGTCAGCTGTTTACTCAAGAATACTCAGCTGTTTACTAAATAGCATTCAGGTGTTTTCTAAAGATTAGTTAGGTGTTTTCCAAAAAGTAGTCAGCTTTTTTTTTTAAAGAGTAGTCAGCTGTTTTCTAAAGATTAGTCAGCTGTTTTATAAAGATTAGCCTATGGGGTTGTCAGCTGTTTTCTAAAGGGTTGTCAGCTGTTTTTTGGCAAACGAAAGGAAAACTTGTTCCAGAGTTGTTTCTTTGATAGAATATTCTTCCACAAATTCTTCTTTAGATTTGATTTCCTCCATTTTTCTAAAATTAGAAGAGATTTAAATTACATAAATAAAAATCACAATATTAAAAAATCAGCAGATGCTACAGTTTAATCCAGAACTTTGGAGTCATCGAAAGAATTAAAAAATGTCGCCTAGACAATTTTTCAATTTGTTTTATACTATTATACCTAAATCTCATGGTGATTGTAAAAATAAATAGTCATGAAATATGCGTGAACAGTTTTAAAGAGTTTCACATATTTATTCAATAAAAATATAAAAATCTGCAGCATTCCATTATCACTAGGTTTAGAAAACGACATTTTATAAATTCTTTCGACGTATCCGAAATTCTGTGTTAAACTGTTTTATAAGCTGTTCTTTGAAAATAAATATTTCTTGAGTATTTTTTACTTATTCTGAGGAAAAAACAGATTTAACCGTGTTTTCCTTATCCTCATGTATACCTGAACAGCTGATGAAGGGGTATTGTAGGGTCCTCTATTTGAAACTGCAGGTAGCCCTGGAAAAAAATAAACAATTGAACTGAGTTATTGTCACAAACTTGGATTGCAACCCGATGTCCCAGACCTTTGATATTCCAAACTATGCATTCTATTAGATCAATAGTCCATGTTTGAAATATCAAAGGTTTAAACCATTGGTTTCCAAAGATCAAGGATAAGTAAATTTGAGTTTGTAGCAAAAACTAGATTACTTTTCAAATGTAGAAATGTTTCGCAATTGTAAATAGACATATTACATTAAATGCAACCCCAGGATAAATTTTAGTACCCGGATAGGAGTTGCTAGTTATATCTATTTTTAGACCATAGCTACGCTGATACCCTTATCAAGTTTGGGTTTATTTTGTGGATCCAGATAAAGCAGAGCTGTAGTAGATACTAGATTCTAACAGTTTTTATTTTCAGCAGCAAGAAAAGTTCTTCAAGACCAGGGAAGAGTTCCGAAGGAATCTTTACTACAAATGCGATAAAAACATAAACTAAGAGAGGTTGCTAAAATCCAGAACTAAAAATATGTGAATGTTGCAGCCTCCAATGGAAGAAATATGAGAGAAACCCAGCGGGAATAGGGTTAAAGGCATGTTTAAATGGTCTTTGATTGCATTTCCTGTATTGTGTTACCTTGCTCCAATTTTTCGGTTCATCACCCTCCCTCTCTCCAGGACTGCATGCTCTGATATTTTATCATTGTTTCCTTTCTCGGTTACCCATTCTCTACACACAATAAAAATGTCATGCTTTTAACTAACTTTTAATTTAATATCGTGGGGTGTGGTGGCTAGTTTGTGGGGTGTGGTGGCTAGTGTGTGACACCAGTTCTCGTTAGATCACTGGAGTTAAGCACACTTTTCCACAGCCAGTAACTGGATTGGTGTCCAGACTGGTGTTGACGGGTTCGATTCCCGTACTCCACACAAACCTGTGGTTTCAAAAACATCTGAAGCCGACATCTGGTTAAGCAGTTATGACCACCTGAGGGATGAAGGAGGACAGAGGGGCAGCTGTCAACAACTCTCGCAGTGAAAGGGTGCGTGCTTTCTACTCAACAAGAAAGAAGCTTCAATTGGGATTGATCCAAGTGAATGATGATGAAGAGAGGAATGGTGGACTAGCAGGGAGAGTCTATGGTTGCCAGCTATAGGTACCTGGGGGTATCCAATCCGGGCTTACAGATGATAGGGAGCAATGAGTGTGATGTTTCCTATCAGTATGGCACCCGGGCCTCATTCCAGAATATCAGAAGGATTCCTGCACTCTATATTCTCAGGTCTAAGAAAAATCTTAGGCAGCTGGAATCTTGTCAACCCTCTTCTCAGGATGAATGAAGCGTGAATGGATGAATGTGCTGCCAGATTACAACCCCTGGTAGATCAATATTAAAACCCAAACAACACCAAACTTACGCAATAGAAAAAATTCCGAGATTTGATCGTAACAACCCGATCATGTCCTGGGGACAATAAAATCTCTTAAAAAAAAAATTTAATATCATACACAATTCACATGGTAGCAAGCTCAAATTTCAAATGTTTTAATTATTTTACCTTTAATTTCTACAAATTTTTTATTCTTACTTAAATTCTTGCTCTGTCATCCGTTTATGTTTCCAGTCAATTACTTCTCCAGTTCCTGTGTAGTTAGTATGGTTGTTAATTAGTTTATGAGTTAGACTAGATATTCAATAAATATCTTATCTAATGTTATAACTAGTTTTATACCTATAAATTCAAACACTGCCATCTGGTGATAACGTAGCTCATCAGGAGTCATCTTGATCTGGACAGTGTTTTTGATAAACTATCGAATTATAGATAGAAGTAAAATTATGAGCGATCATTATTTAACTTCATTTGTGATCAGCTTTTAAATCAAGATCAATTGTTGCCCCCCATCTTTGAGGGTTAATGCAAGACTTCACTTTCATTCCCAGTACCAGTTCATAATTCACCCAAACCTCTCTTCTTGTGTATAATATCTGTCTCTCAAGGTCTAGAAAAAGTGGGTGGTTTAACATTACACATTTTATTGGTACAAATATATCTGTTAATATCTATTTATATTAAATCATATTCCATACATCTGTGGAGTCCCTCAGCTGTAAAGCAAGCCTCCACTAACTCCTATATAGGAAGAGTCCCTCAGCAGTGAAGCAAGTCTCCACTAACTCGTATATATGAAGAGTCCCTCAGTGGTTAAGAAAGTCTCCATCCTAGCTCTCTACAAATCTGCCCTTGATCTATAGTCTCCACAGTATCTGTAGTATCCTCCATATCTGCAGTTCAAGCCCTCTCGGAATCTCCAGTGTTTATAACCATAGAAACACCTAGAACATGGGAGTGTGTGGGTAGTTGAACCAGCTGTATAGAGTTGAGACTACATTTCTCTGATTCTCTTGTCTGTTCTGTATCTCTAGTGATCTTCTGAGTCTCCAGTGTTTCTCATAGAAACACCTGGAATATTAGAGGGTGTAGGTAGTTGAACTAGCTGTGTTGAGGTGTAGTAGATACTAGGTTCTAACAGTATTTATTTTTCAGCCGCAAGAAAAGCTCTTCAAGAACAGGGATGAGTTCCGAAGGAATCTTTACTACAAATGAGATAAAAACATAAACTAAGAGAGGTTGCTTAAATCCAGAACTAAAAATATGTGAATATTGCAGCCTCCATTTGAAGAAATATCTGAGAGAAACCAAAAGATGAAAAATCCTAAGTATAGGAAAAAGCATGAAACCTCTTAGGTAAGAGTCGAGTTTAAAACTAGAAGAGAAAATTGTGTGGATCAGTCCTATGAATAATTAATGAGATATAAAGAGAACTTTAAGAGAACAATTGGAAAGAATTGAAAATATATCTAGATGTAGAAAAACTGCCCAACCTCGTATCTATTTTCTCTCTGTTAGGTTTCCAAGACGCCCCCCCCCCCATCATTGGGCCTCAGCCTCAGGCCGAAATCCTCAGGCCTATATAAAGGCACCCATTTTCTCCAAGTTTAGTTCATGAGCAGGCTTCAGTTGGAGCAGAGTGATCCAGTATTAGTTCTGGAACAGATCTCTGGTTTAAGCTCAGGACTCAGTTTGGGTGTTCGACTCAAAGTTTGCTGTTGGTTGAATGAAACATGCTTGGTAAAACTTATACAATTTAAAGTTCTAGAACACTTAAACTTTTATTCCCATGTATTTTGTTAGAAAATTTTCTGAGTATTAACTTGATTGGTGAACTGTAGAATCACTTGGCATTAATTTTCTTTCTAGTAAATATACTTAGCTAAGTCTAAACACTTAGAGTCTTTAACTAGCTTTAACTTTAATTTTTTCTCAAAGTAAATCTCTTAGAAAATTTAGAATATTATGAAGTTCTAATTTTGGATAGTAAACCTTTTAATGACTTGGAATTACTCGAACTTTGATCAACTGAATCGTCTAAGTCTCAATTTATCCATTATCATTGTAACTGTTTACCTTTTATAAACATTGTAATAAATCAGATTAGTATTGGATAACCATAAGTGTTTATTGGTACTTAATCCAGACAATCTCTGGCAACTTGTCTGAATTGATCCTTATCTTAACACATAAATCCAGTGCTAGTAGTATCCGGTTTGATATTGGCTACTTAACTATTTTGTAATATTGTGTAAAATCTCATAGAACAACTGAACCAATTTGGATCATTTCCTTTGCTGTTCTGCAAACCGTATTAGAAGTCAATCATATTTAAATAGATCTTCATTCAAATCTTACATCTTAATCATTACGAATTGTTTGCAGTATAATAAATTAGATTCTTATAATCTACTTAGAGTATTTTGAGAAAATAACTCTCAATTATTTAGATCTCTTCTTTTGAGATAATAGAAGTAACTTTATAATTATCATTAATTGGTTGTCATTGACTAAATCATTGTAACCTGTTTAAATAACATTTGATAGAAAATCTATTGTAAAATAATAATAATATTTTCATTGTCTTGTATACTCAATTTAATAATTTTATTAATATTTGTTGTGATGTTGTTTTGTGAATCATTGGTCATTATTTGAGATATTCATAGCCTTAAGTGAGAGAATTAAGCTGTTAACCGCACATATATTTTGTCTTAACGCGTATCTTTAAAGGCGAATTTATATTTATTTATTTAAAGAAAATTCAAAATCTGAACCAACAGTTGCAATTTTAATAGAAATATAATCAGGTTTCAAGAAGACGATCTTTTAGATTTATTTCCATTATTAAAAGAAAAGGCATTTACAACAGAGGTGGAACCACATATCTCTGATTCTGCTGTAAACCTGAGATATCTATCTTATCAATGGTTTATTCCTCTGTTCTATAGTTCCAGTGTTTCTAACCATAGAGACACCTGGAATATTAGAGTGTGTAGGTAGTTGAACTAGCTGTGTTGAGGTGGAACCACATATCTCTGATTCTACTGTAAACCTGAGATATCTATCTCATCAATGGTTTATTCCTCTGATCTGTTGTATTCCTGGGATCTGTTGTATTCATCTAATCTTATGTAAACCTGAGTATCAGACTCATTAATGGTTTATTGATGTATTCTTCTGTATACTGTATTCCTGAAGATATGATCCTATAGATACAATCATATAAGTCCACATGCTGTACGGATTCTGAGAGCTGTCCATGAAGTGCCTGTCCCCCAGCCTTGGTTGAACAAACGGAGCTTGGCTCATATGTCTGTTCTATTCAAGGATCTGGGGTGCACTGTTGAATCCTAATGAATCCGTTCAGGTTAATTCTTCTGCATTATTAAAAGAACAAAGATATGAAGGTGTGAGGCCAGGGGAGGGTTTTCTTGCCATGAGTCATTCATACTTTAAATATTACAGTATCCAGATGAGTTAAACAATCAAACATAACCTATATTAAATTCATTACATTCATATCAATCCCTGACATTTGTATCCAGATGAGATAAACAATCAAACCCAACCTATATCAAATTCATAACATTTGTATCAATCCTTAACATTTGTATCCAGATGAGATAAACAATCAAACACAAACTATATCAAATTGATAACATTCGTATCAATCCCTAATATTTGTATCCAGATGAGATAAACAATCAAACCCAACCTATATCAAATTCATAACATTCGTATCAATCCCTAACATTTGTATCCAGATGAGATAAACAATCAAACCCAACCTATATCAAATTCATAACATTCGTATCCATCCTTAACATTTGTATCCAGATGAGATAAACAATCAAACCCAACCTTTATCAAATTCATAACATTTGTATCCATCTTTAACATTTNAAAATTCATAACATTCGTATCCATCCTTAACTTTTGTATTTCACACTCGTATCAAAGTTGATATCCTCCGCCTCTCCCCACCGGACAACAGCTGTTAATGTAAAAAAGTTGAAGAAATAATATTTAAAACTAATACTTAAAACTTAAAAAGTGAAAAACCTATCTATTTTGCCCTAAAATTGATAAAAACTAACACTCGTATCAACGCCCTCTCCCCACCGGACACCAGCTGTTATTGTAAAAAAGTTGAAGAAACTAATACTATAAAACTTAAAAAGTGAAAAACGTATCTATTTTGCCATAAAAATGATAAAAACTAACACTCGTATCAACGCCCTCTCACCACCTGTTATTGTAAAAAAGTTGAAGAAAATATAATTAAAACTTAAAAAGTAAAAAACGTATCTATTTTGCCCTAAAATTGATAAAAACTAACACTCGTATCAACGCCCTCTCCCCACCGGACACCAGCTGTTCCTTCTCCTCTCCCCCACCCCACCAGCTGTCAGATTCTACGCAGGCATTCAAGTGGATCTACAAAATTCAACCCCCCTCTGTCTCTCTCTTGGAATTATAATAATGACACGCGGCATTCGGGAAAATTCAAGTCCGCGACGCCCTCCCCAGAAAGTCTCCCTACGGCCCATGCCTATTTTCTTGCTGACACAGCGGTTCAAACAGGGGGACAGCTTTAAATCAATTTCTTGTAGAATGGTCAACTTCATTTAGAAAAGTTGGCAGGACGGTAAAAGTTTAAAGGGAGTGACCGGCAATATATGGTGGTTGAACTGAGATTGCATTATTGTAACGATTTTTTTTAGGATACATATAAAACGTTTTAAAGATCTTTAATTACTGAGTTTGAGCGCAAAGTCGACGTTCACAATCATCATTTTTGGTGGGTACGTTTTGAGAATCGGTTTTTTAATTATTAAATAATGACGACAAAAAAATATAGTAAACTAATTGGATGTTTATGAATATATTTCTGAAAAGAAATTTGTCAATAAATAAATGTTAGAATCATTTATTTCGTTTTCATGATTATATTGAATTTCTTATTTTTTATGAACTTGTTCGAAGATTTCTACAAATTCTTCAAATGTCGACTTTTCAATAAAAACTAGAAAATCTTTCTAAATAATGAGAGATTACAGGAACTAATAACTAAATAAGATTACTTATTTTCAATGATAAGATTTTATTTTTATTTTCTCAACCTAAACATATCTAATTAGTTTACTCCAGAATTTTTATTACATTTTTTGTCGTCGTTATTTGATAATTTAAAAAACGATTCTTATAACGTACCGACCCGAATTGATGATTTTGAACGTCGACATTGCGCTCAAACTAAGTAATTATAGATCTTTAGAACGTTCTATATGTCTCAAATGAATCCTAAAAAATTTCTCTACAATACTGCAATCTCAGTTCAACCACTAGTTAAATTCTTTAATCTATATATAAATTTGGCTTGTCTGTCTGTCTGTTTGTTTAGGTGTCTGTCTGTTTGTTTGTATCCAATAAACGTCAAAACGGCTGAACCGATCAGGCCCAAATTTTTTGTGGGACATCTAGGGACCCCAGGGAAGGTTTATGAATGATTAAAATTTTAAATATTTGTCTCAATCAAAATTCGATCTTCATTAAATTTTTTAAAATTTTGAAAATCCACGAAATTTTTTGTGAAAATCCGCGAATTATATTTGTTTTGTTTTACGATGTACACAAAGAGAACATTGTTCACAATTAATTTATAAGATGGGCGCGAAGCGCCCTCTAAGGCTAGTTGTATAAATTTCAAATGATTAATTAATTGATTAATTGGTTGATTGATTGATTGACTGATTGATTAGAGAAAATGCTGTATTCTACGATCGACAACGCCTTTGTGAAACCATATTCACCATTCTTATTCTGTCGTCTTTTACATGTAAGTTTTCTTTTTAAGGGATTACGAAATTTATCAGTAACATTTTTGTTCAATAGAAATATTTATTGTACCAAATATGTCGTCTTCTTTGTTAAAAATTATCGAAATTATTATCATATTTTTTTAAACTTAGATGATTTCAAATATGATCAAATAAGGAAGCTTATTTTGCTATTTAAGACATATTTAATTTTTCGGGGCAAGGTGACAGTATAATTTCCTTTCTATATTTATAGATTTACTTTGCTTATCTGTCTGTCCGTTTGTATCCAATAAACGTCAAACGGCTGAATCGATAGGGCCCAAATTTTTTTGGTGGGACCTTACATGACCAAAGGGATGGTTTATGGATGCTCAATTTTACAAAAATTTGTGAACAAAAGCAAAAAAAAATATTATTAAATCCGTGAAGAAGATGGGCGCAAACAAACAAAAGTTTCAATTTTCATTCTGTTCATAATTCTTATTTTTAGTATTTTCTGTGTATCTTGTGATGGCCCATGGTTTTGAGTATTTTCATACGGCTAACTTTACTATGGTTTACCAAACTCCTTATACTTGGTCTAAAGAGGGGGTTCAGGTAATCATCTTTATCATTACCATACAGCTAACTTTACTATGGTTTACCAAACTCCTTATACTTGGTCTAAGGAGGGGGTTCAGGTAATCATCTTTATTATTACCATACAGCTAACTAAACCTGAGCCCGCGATTTAGAAAATTCTGGAAAATATGGCTCGGGTCTAAGCTGTCGTTGGGCCTTATTTACGACTTGAGCTTTCGGATTCATGCAGCATCTTTGATTTCCAAAGAGTTGAGTTTAAAAACCTGTTTAATATTCTATTTGGCGGATTTTCATGGTAGGAACTGGCGCATTGCGGGTTTTTATGTGAACAAGACTCAACATTGAGCCTTATTCTCTAATAATACCAACCATGGTCGGTTTTATTTTCATTAGGCCTAACTCCTTAAGTCGAGCCGAGGATCTTGCAACAGTCAATCACGTGACACAAGCTGTCGTCAGAGTTGGGTCTTAAAGTCGGGTTTAAGGAATTACAGTTCGAGCCGAAGTTTTTAAATCGCGGGCTCTGGTAAAGTTAGCAATTATTTTGAATTGACTATCCCAACTATTCTAACTGGGGTCTCAAAAAATTTATCATTTCAATTTTTTTCTATTTTTATCGTATCCAAACCTCATCATTATAGAATAAATAAAGTAGGTGTTAGTTCCATATTTTTGAAAATATATTTCGGTCAGGGTTGACCCTCTTCAGTTCTAATGACAATCACAATCACAATCCATATTAAAAATCACAAGAAAATAAACAAACAAAATCCTTTATTTTGAACTGGTAATCAGAAAAAGATGCTCAGATCATGATATGGAGAAAAGATAATTTGCAAATATTCACTTTTTAATGTTTAAAGACTATTATTATTTCTTGAGATTTGTCTATTAATGCAGTAGATGTGTTCCCCCTTTAATTTTCCTGTAAACTCTGTTTACAGTGTTTGGTTTTATATCATGTATTAAACTTGAGGGTTAAAGGTTAAAAGCATTTTATATAAACTTCTCTAGATCATCATAAATATCTTATAAAAGAGAGCAGATTACCTATAAATAAGATACAAAAAGTTATTCAACATTTTTAATTTTATGAAAGTTTTTTTTCTATGATTTGTAAATTAAATTTTATTAAGAAAATGAATTGAGTTTTCACTAAGAAAATAAATTGAATTTTCATCCAGAAACTGAATTGAGTTTTTATCAAGAAAATTAATTGAGTTTTCATCAAGAAAATGAATTGAGTTTTCATCAAGAAAATTAATTTAGTTTTCATCAAGAAAATTAATTGAGTTTTCATCAAGAAAAAGAATTGAGTTTTCATCATGAAAAATGAATTGAGTTTTCATCAAGAAAATGAATTGAGTTTTCATTAAGAAAATTAATTGAGTTTTGCCACAAATTCCGATTTTACAATACCTTTTTTATCTTTAAAACCCAACAGTTGATATTTAAAACTATGAATTCTGTAAGATCATGTAGTTTTAGCTTGAAACATTCTATTTTTATTTTATTTTTACAAGTTTACACCATCAGATTGCAAAGATTATAGGGATTAAAAGATTATTAGTTTATCAAAGATTTTACGACTTTAAGATTAAAGTTCTAAATATTTCAGCGTACAAAAAATCAATATTTTATGAAAAGGCTCCATACTTAAAAGAAATCAAATTCTATATTTTGCAGTGATAGTGACATTTCTAGAACGAGAGGATATTTCCGAAATATATTTGATGCAATTTTCTTTTGACATTTTCTTAATGGGGTTTAACACTTTACTTAGTTTAGCTGTACACAGTCAGGGGCGGATACAGGATTTAAGTGAATAATGATAATGATAATAATAATAATAATAATGATAATAATAATTATAATAATAATGATTATATATCTGGACTTGGCGATTACAAAAAATACTGTTTTCATAAAAAGGGTATTGTTGCAAAGTGTGAATTTGTAGGTTGATTTGATGTGCCAAACTGACATGCCTTGGGAATGGTGCAGGTAAAAATGAAATTTTTAAAAATATTTTGAAAAATTAGTCGAGTACATAAATAGCAAAGAGATATTTACAGGATAAAGTTTGATGTATTATGAAATACGACCAAATATCTTCATGTTGAGATCGAACTATATATTTTCATACACTCTTCTGATTTTTTAATCTTCCTGCATGCATACTATGGTCTAAGTTTTTCCAACCTGTAAGAATATATAAACATAGTCATTACTTGTGTATAGATCTACATTCAACAAATTACAAAACTGATGAGATACCAAATTTATATAGTATAACTTATCAGAGAAATTTGACAACTGTGCATGGAAAACAAATAGGAATATGCGTAATATTAGGGAGAAAGAAAATTAGAAATATGTGTTTTAAATGCATTTTTCCCTTGTCTACAAGGGATTATAATGCATAGATCTAAAAGAGAGGAACAGAATACAGATGTATGATCAGCTAAAAAGAACATACAACATTCAGAGAAAAAAATTCACTGCTTTTTTTCAAATTTTGTGAAAAAAAAATTCAATTTCAAAAATAAATTGTAAAAAAATACTTATAAATAATTTATTATAAATACTAGGTTCGAAACCCAGCTTTACCTGGGAACTAAAATTTCTCTATAAAAGTCAGCTAATTCAACTTAGAATTTGTAAACAAGCTAGAAATATTTCCGTGTTTCTACCAAGTTCCCTAGTAAAATTTGAGGCAAATCAGTCAAGGGGTTCTTGAGTTATGATCGGAAATACAAAGAGATAACTAATTAAATAAATAGTAGATAGATATATTGTTTAAAGAATTTTGACTGCTGAAGATCGATGTTTAATACAATTGTTTTTTTAAATAAAATTGAAGCGTGGTTATATCATCATTATACATATATATTATATATGTTCAAGGTGGATTCATATGGACGAGTACTGTGAATGGGAATGGATATCTGAGTCGGTAAGTTTAGTGGATTTTAACTTAAAAGGAATTGTTTATGAATTTTGTAGAGGGGGTCGCAGGATAAATAATATTAACAATTATAATTGCAATGGTTCTAATAGTGATCCACAAAAAAGCCGATCCATAAACGTGACACAATGTTTTTTAAATGAGTTTAACTCGCTTGTCCTATCTCACTGTAAACTACGGTTTATTTCAATTACCGGGCCGACTTTCAAGCAGCTAAAACAATCTGTACAGCACACAACATGAAGCAGACCTTTCTAGTAAGATTATAGTGATCTATGTCACCTGTAATGAGAAAAATTATATTTGAAAACGTAGAGTATGGTTTGGATATATATATATCAAACTTCTTCTATAAATGTAGACCAATGTCAAGTATAACATTATCTATATATATATGTATACATATATGTATATATCTATCAAACTTCTTCTATAAATGTAGACCAATGTCAAGTATAACATTATCTATATATAAATACATATATGTATATATCTATCAAACTTCTTCTATAAATGGTAACCAATGTCAAGTATAACATTATCTATATACATATATCAAACTTCTTCTATAAATGGTGATCAATGTCAAGTATAACATTATCTATATTTACTTTATTTACTTCTGACCAGCTATTGAGCAGATCTACCACGTCACGGAAAAATCCTATTCCTCCACATTGTATAAACCTAGGAGGGGGTGAAGCTGACTGGTTGTAATATGGTAGATGTTGATCTGATTGGAGAATATAATCTTCATCAATGTGGAGTTAGGTAAGACGCATCTTTTATGTTTATATAAACATTTATCCAATTATCTAATGCTGCACAGAACATTGGGATAAAAAGAGGTCACGATAAACTAGATGTCTTGGTTTGTTCACGATAAACTGAGGTCCTGGTTTGTTCATGATAAACTAGGGGTCCTGGTTTGTTCACGATAAACTAGAGGTCCTGGTTTGTTCACGATAAACTGAGGTCCTGGTTTGTTCATGATAAACTAGGGGTCCTGGTTTGTTCACGATAAACTAGAGGTCCTGGTTTGTTCACGATAAACTGAGGTCCTGGTTTGTTCACGATAAACTAGAAGTATTGGTTTGTTCACAATAAACTAGAGGTCCTGGTTTGTTCACGATAAACTAGAGGTCCTGTTTTTTTCACGATAAACTGAAGTCCTGGTTTGTTCACGATAAACTAGAGGTCCTCGGTTTGTTCACGATAAACTGAGGTCCTGGTTTGTTCACGATAAACTAGATGTCCTGGTTTGTGTCTGGTGAGTCTTTACTTTAGAACCCATTTTCACCCGTTAACCCTATTCCGGCTGAGGGGGGGGGTCATCGTACCCCCCCTCTATTATTTTTTGCGGTAACTCAAGAAGTATTGGTCTCTGAGGCTGTTCAAATTTGTTGAACTAGTCTAGTTGGAGAAAACGCCCAATAAAAAACGGCCAAAAGCAAAACGCCAAATGCAGGAAAACGCCCAATTACAAAACGACCAATATTACAAAACGCCCAATGCAACAAAAGGCCCAAAATAAGAAAACCCAAATTTCGAAAAATGCTCAAAAATCAAAAAAATTCGGAACAAAAAAATCACAATTTTGGGAGTTGAAATGTGTGTATTATTTCAAGACAGAGCGCTGCGGCTTAGACATATTAGGGGGCCGAGCGCTGTGGCTAGGAGTTCAAATGTGTGTATTATTACAGGTTTAGGTTAGGTTAATTCAGTTTCATAGTTATAATATTTTTCTTAAAAGTTTGCCATGTCAACAGTCCAGCAGTTCTGCAACCTGTAGACAAGAAAAAACATTTTTAAAATTCGTAAATCCAAGTTAAGATATTCATTTTCAGAACTCTTAGATGTAACTTGATATCAAGGCGTTATAGCGGCTCAAAGTATTCTCTTGGAAATAAAAGTTTTAACCTAACCTAACCCTAACATTTTTAAAATTCGCAAATCCAAGTTAAGATATTCATTATCAGAACTCTTAGATGTAACTTGATATCGAGGCGTTATAGCGGCTCAAAGTATTCTCTTGGAAATAAAAGTCTTAACCTAACCTAACCGTGAAATAATACACACATTTTAACTCCAGAAAACTTATTTTAAATTGAATTATCTTGAAAAACTATTCTAACATTACTTTCTTTTCATTTATGATGTTGGATATTTTTTAATTGTGCGTTTTGTGACATTGGGCATTTCGAAATTAGGCGTTTTGTAACATTGGGCGTTTTGCAATTGGGCGTTTTGTAATTTGGCGTTTTGTAACATTAGACGTTTTGTAAAATTGGGCGTTTTGTTGCATTTAGTGTTTTGTTGCATGGCGTTTTTTTACCTACTCCTTCTATTTTGGGTAAAGCAGACGTCAGTTGGAATAGGGTCAAATGTAGATTTTTCACATTTGCTATTTTGTACTTTTTTTCTATGCTATGTATTTTGAATATTGAAATACGCTTTACGCTATTTTTGACGAATTTTGAATGAGATAAAAAAAATATAACTGAAATTATATTTAGATACAGACAGGATGCTCTTATAGTTAGTTTTACGTGGGATTGGTTACACAAAAATGGCAGCACTGTTAAAAGAAAAATAGAAGACCAAAATTATTAGTTGAAGTATTTGACCATTTGTAATGTATTTGTATTAATATATTTAAAATACTTTTTTGAACACTTTAACGAAGCATATTTTCTTCTGAACACGACAAAAATCTATTTTTTACCAAATATAAAAGTGAAAATAATGCCACAAAACGGGAAAAAGTCGAAAAACTAAATATTAAAAAAGCAAAACAAATATTTTTATGTATTTCCATTCAATTTCAAAAAGAAAATATCATTGAAGAAAAGAAAGAAACCAGAAAAAGTTTTTGTGTGACACATTTATAAAAAAAAACTGATTATATGAATTACAGCCCAAATTAACACAAGTTAAACCACAACTCCCATCAATACCATGTAACGTTTAATTTTTGTGTCATCTGTGTGAGGTCAAAAATTTGTGTCCAACCGGTTCAGCCTTTCAGACGTTGGATACAAATAGACACACGCCCAAAGTATAAAATTTTAGTGCGCTTCGTGCCCATCTCCTTTTTCAACTTTGAATTGTGGCTCTAACCGGTGAGCATTTTCTCTTCGTAAAATATAAAAAAATAAGAAAAAGTTCACGGATTTTATCATTTTTTTTCGTGGATTTCAAAATTTTACGAAAATCAGTTTTTTGGAGTCAAATTTTTGAAATTCTGAGAATAAATGGGGTCATGTGAGTTGCCATAATATTTTAGGCCCAATCGATTCAGCCAAAGCAAAGTATATAGATAGATATTAATTTTTTTTTATCTTTATCACAATCCTCATTATTTGTTTATTTGTTCCGAAACAATGGAAATAATGAGAACATAGGAATAAGTTTCCCTTTTTTGGCATCATTTATTATATATTAGGCTCAATGTATTTATACTTCTTTTCCCTCCAATCAAAAAACATGGAACTCTAGGCCTTCAGGCCGATTTGCAACCCTTTTTTAGTAAACATTTTGTCCATGCTAACCGTCGACCTTCAAGCTCACATGTTTCTTTGTAGAATTATCTAGAAACTTATGACGGTCTATATATTCATATATCTGGGATTCACAGTAGTAACAGTAATACTTTCGCGGAATTTTTTGTTGTATTGGCACATTTTCGAAAATAACAGATATCGACATTTTTCCACTCCGACCAGAGCCAGAATCCTTCCCTAGAGGGATTATGTGAGTTGCCGATATGTTTATTGGATTCAAACAAACAGACAGACAAAGGCCGATTTTAAAAACTCCTTCTTTGTGAGTCCCTCTGTATGTCCTCACAAAACTTGTGTGCAGCTTTCGGAGGAAAGGGATAAATTGAATTTAGATAACTGTCCCCTGGGAGACCTGGCTGCAGAACTAAATTTGTTCACAAACTATATTGAAAAGACAAATTTAGAAAAAAAGATGAATGAAAAAAATTCAAATTTGATAATTAACAAACAGTAAAATTTTACGACGTGAGGGAAATTTTCAAACACAAAAAAATACACATAAATCATTTATTCAAAACTAGACCTTTCATTTAATTGAGTTTTTGATGCTGATCTTCGTGAAAGGCTTCAAAACCTATTAAATCTTCCTGTTTTCTTTTTCAGGGTCCTAAGTTAAAAAGATCGATATTATTTTGGGGCATTTTTTTCAAATTCTAACAAATCCGTCAAATTCTTTGAGGTTTATCAGATACATATCTACAAAATCAACCATCAAACTTACGAGGATTTACATATATAGGGTAATGGTGGATGCCGAGCATGAAGGAGAATGGTTGTGTGAAATAGAAAAGTATCATCCTGGTTTCAGTAGAAGGTAACAGTAGAAGGTAACAGTAGAAGGTAACAGTAAAAGGTAACAGTTCTTGCCACAAACTAACCCCTTTCAAATCCCCGTATCTTTGCACCCTGTTGGTGTTAACATTTGTATAGATTATTTGATCCAACAGATCAAATTTTGGAAGCCAATTAAAGAACAAAAATAATCAACTTTTTACTAGTTGTATATATTTTCTTAAAAAAGAACTATGAAAGGGTAAAGACAGTTTCAAATTAGGTTTTGTAAAGATTTGTCGATCAGAAAATATGGAAATAATAAAAATTTAAATTTTTTCTTTTAACTTTTTTTTCTTTTCAGAAACTAACGTGGTTTGTTTTTCTTCATACATATATGTCTATATTTTGTTTTTATCCAATATTTTTTCCCTTTCTTGTTCTAAGTAATGCCCCTCTCATATTGATACCCATATGTTAGTCTGAATATCTATAATAAGTTAATCTTTGGTCGAGTTAAAGATTATGCCCTGAAGATGGTTAAATAAACCGAAAATTTGGCAAAAAGAGTTTTTGTTTCACGGATCTGAGAGTGTTAGATTTAGAAGAATTATATATATATATACATATATGTATCAAAATTGGGGCCCAATGCAATATATGTCTTTATTCGTTTACATAATAACTACGCAAATCCTGTAATGAGATTAACCCATTCCATTGAAGTGTCGCAACGCCCTGGGTTTTTATTTTACCGCTCTAACTACTTATATTATTCTGTAGCCCTTTACATGTACATTTTAGCACTGTATAGCACTTCGTGTTAGCATTGCTTTTTAACAAGTAATTGGAAAAATTTAAATTGATTTTTGCTTGAGAGTTTGAGACATTAAATTACTGTGTGTGCAAAGATGGAATTGTCCGATTTACAATAGTACTCTTAATGATTTGTCATATCAAGTATAAAATATATATGAATGTTTATAATTTTTAAAACTGTTTATTGTCAACCGTGGTTTCTCTACAAAAGTAACTTCCTCATTTCTACTGTATTTCCAGAGACCGAATTTAATGAATTTAAGCCGCGTCTCAAATTTGAAACGTGACTCAAACATGGTAGGTTCCACTTGAAATTGCATTCAGTGTTTCGAGATTTGAGCCGGCGCTCATTTATTGCGGTTCAGCGGATCGGTTTAAATTCTGTAAATTCGGGGATCCTTTAATTAGTAAACTTATAGTATATAGGATTTGGGAATTTGTAAAATAATAACTCAGTTAAAAGAATATCTTTAAAAAGCTTGAGAACGAACCAAAAAAGCACTGTCAATTTCTACAAGCGACAGTTTTTACCAAAAATTACATGTAGAACATCGCTAAACCCTTATTTAGAAATTGTTGATTACTCCCTTTAACATTTTGTATTTCTAATTCAGATATGGAGAAGTTCTCTACGGGCATATAACTTTATCTGTGATAGAAGATTTAATATATACAGAGGTACAAATATATAACTATAATATTTAAAAGGTAGAAATATTGTTATTGCTATATCAAAATATTGTTATTTACAATCAATATCAATTTGATTTTCAACAGTTTTTTTAAATCAAATCAAAATGTTTCATATAAATTTAAAATTTGTTATAAATATTAGATGATAAAGTAATTAAAAACAAACTACACAATACGGATATAAAATATCTAAATTTCTTTTGAAATACTGGATCTTTAGTCAGAGGCGTTTCAAGGAATTTTCCAAAGGGGGGAAGCTGGGGGCACAATATTTTTCAATTAATCTAGGGGAATTGGGGCTAAATAATCTAGCCCCCATTAATTACCCGGCGTTGCCCATGTAACTCATACATAGTTTCTCCCACTGTTATTCGCGCTAGGTATTAAATCAAGATTTAGCGGTGCCCGGGGTTGTTCGTGAGATTTTTAAAAAATTCATAATTTTTCTAGTCTATATCTAAAAAGTTCAACCAATTCGGTCCAGCCGTTTGGCCAGTCATAGCTAACATATAAATGAGCTCACATATATTTGTGTGTATCTCTCATATATATTTGTATGTATCTCTCATATATAATTGTATGTATCTCTCATATATATTTGTATGTATCTCTCATATATATTTGTATGTATCTCTCATATATAGTCGTATGTATCTCTCATATATATTTGTATGTATCTCTCATATATATTTGTATGTATGTATGTTTAATTATATGTCAGCCATAGCTGACCAAACGGCTGGACCAAATCGGCTGAAATTTTAAGTTGACCCTTGAGTACCCCAGGGGTAACTTAGGCAAAAAAAAATTGAAATACTTTTTTTAATCGAAATTTTTTTTTTCTCAAAAAGCGAATTTTTTATTTCAAAATTAGATTTTTAAAAATTCCACGGGCAACGCCATCCACTTGAGTGAACTATAAAACTATAAAAGTATTGTTGTGGTTTTGCTTAGACGACCCCTACACTTAGTACAACACTAGAACCTGCCACTAATACAACATCCCATACAACAACCTCTCCTGCAATGGATAAGTAAGTAATATTTAATCAATAGTACAATGTTCAGTGGTAAGCGAATATATCAATAGACGACTTTCGATTTCAATTTTACTTTAAATCAAGCTGTTTAATAACAGGGATACACATAAACATAGAAGTCAAGAGAAGTGGTCAGTTAAAAAACCTTCTCTTTGATTACTTCTGAACTTGTAATTCCAAAATTACTTCTAAACTTGTAATTCCGAAAAAGCTTGTTAACAATAGAAACTTAAAGTCGTTTTCATTGTATTAATACAATCGCCAACCACTGTATTTAAACCTTTAATTAAGCCCTGAAAACTGGACCCAGAGTAGATTAGCCCTTAAAGAAGGAAGAAAGTACACAAAATTACATTTTTAGAGCGCAACGAGAACTAGAAGAATATGAACGCCAATTCTTTATTTTGAAGGTAATAAGACGACATTTACCAGTTCTAAGATTTTAATCTAATAACGAAACAATTAAAGACTGAGGCCTTTATTGGATGTTTTGTATCTTTTATTTTCACAATCTTTGATGTTTATCTAATTAGAGGGTTTTTGAGTGGAACATTTCTTTTATAATTTATTTTTTTTATTTCATGAAGTTATCTTTTAGATTGTTGTGCGTTGTGGAGTTATTCTAACACTGGGAGGGTAATGATTAATAATTAATTTTTATAGAAAATGTTTTTGTAAACATATTTCTTACGAATAATTGGTCATCTATACATATACTTTGCTTGTCTGTTTGTTTGTTTGTATCCAGTAAACGTCATAACGACTGAACCGATCTGGCCCAAATTTTGTTGTGGGACCTCACAAGACCCCAGGGAAATCGACAAAATTTGTTGATGAAATCCTCGAATTTTTTTGTTTTCTTTTACAATTTAAAAAAAGAACTTTTACAAATGACAGAATATTTGGTCACAGTTCATAACCGAGGAAAAGCAAATGTTTTAGCTGAACACAGAGTAAATATCAATTATTTTTAAATTGTTTTTAGTTTGGCAATCATCTTTGGTTTGATGTTCCTAGCTAGCTGGCGCGCTTTTGATCATAATACTGGCAAATCTGCACACCCTCCAACCGACGATTCGTCCGACGACATTAATCAGGTGAAAATGTAGACCTCTTAAAATTCCTATTAAGGAAAAATATGAATATTACAAAAAATTAATTGGCTGAGATTGCAAAAATATGTTTTAAAGAATATAAGTTGAACTAGTTACGATGTGTTCAAGCTCCACCTGTAGTTTTTGATCTATCACTTATAGTTTAACTAGTTATTTCTTTTATAATCACATAGTCACTGCATATTTATAGTCTTAGAGTCACATTAATAAAATAATAAATGGCTTTTAGGAATCAAATTTTTTTCCATTTCCATTTTTGTTTTTCAATAAGTTATCGTCATTCTTTATTTTGAAACTATATCAATTTTATTCTTTGCAATGTCTCTGCTGCAGTTGAGAGTTAACAATTTTCAATATTATTTCATTATTTTAGAGAACTTTGTTTAAGAGGGTACCGTTGTGAACTGACCATGTACAGTGAAACCATTAATAACGAATACATCGTGAGAAATTATCAAATGTCGTCTTGACAATTTTTCAATGAGTTTTATACTATATTACGTATTTGCGAAAATAAATAAATAGCCATGAGTATGCAGGAACAGTTTTAAAGAGTTCCATATAATCATTCAATTAAAAAACTAAATATCTGCAACATTCCATTATCAGAAAGTTAAGAATACGACATTTGATAAATTCTTTCGATGTATTCGTTATTAAGGGTTTCACTGTAGTAGGGCTATTAGAAATTACTTCAACAGTCTCTTTAAAATAATAATTATTGTTTATTTAGGGATTTGGTGAGGAGGACCCAATGCTCACTAAACGACTTCTTCAAACCAGACGGAAATCAGTCGCATTTTCTGTCTGCGTTCTTGACAGGTGTAGTCTCATTTTCTAATCAGATTATGAGTAAAATAATAGGCGTCAAACATTATACAAATCCAACGTATAGAAATCGCTATGGCGTATTTTCCGGGAGAAAATTTTTTATATTTTTGATAAATTTAATATTCATTGTAAAGTATAGATATAAGTTTCGTAAAACCTTTTATTTAAATGGTAACACGGAATTTTAAAATCTTTTTAGCATTACTGGAGAACTTTTTTTGTAAAAATAAAACTGTACATATCATTTTTATAAAATAGTTTTTTTTTAATAGTAACGCGGAGTTTTTTGTAACCATATAATCATTCATTTATGTTGTCAGTACATAATAAAATCTGGAGGGACCTTAAACTGCACAATAGAGAGAAGTACAAATGTACATATTAAAATTATTAAAATAAAAATTAAGATAGAAAAATGAAAAGCTACAATGTTTTACATAAACATTTAATTTTTCAAAAATATAAAAAATATTCTCCCGGAAAATACTCCTTGTTGTTATACCTAGCGATTCCTATACGTTGGATTTCTAAAATGTTTGATGCCGAAATAATGAGTTGTTTGTAAAATGACAATATTGTAAAGGGACAGTATGACATTTGAGATGGATCGGAAAAAGGTTCTGATTAATTCCACGGATCGGATACCAAACGCATCCTTTTGTCCTCTTCCTACCCTTTCAGAGGACTGCGAGACTGAAAAGGTAACAGTTTATTTGTTTTAAAAATATTATTGTTTTTTAAAAACATTATCTTTCCAAGAAACATTATACTTTTTCCAAAACATTCTCTTTTTTCTAAAGACTTTTCGATATTAATGGGAAAAAATAAATATCGATGTTAGCTGGGCCAAATTAGTTTGTTCACAAAAGGTTAAAGGATTATAGGAATTTCAAATTGGAATTAATTTTAGAATTTTAAACTTGGTTTGGTTTGGTTTTTACAAATTTACAAATCTTCTTGTTTCATAATTCCCCTCAAAGGATGAGACTGTGTCAAAAACGACATGAAACTCTTCTGCCTGGAATAATCATGTAATGGCTAATTTAATGAGTTAGCAAAAAAAGAAACTAGAAGACCATTAATATAAGGAAAGTGACAAAATATATTCTGCAAAATCGTCTCTGAAGACTCATCCTTTGTGATAGATTTCTTGTTTCATTTTATATCAGATGTGTTGACTTATAACTGAATATCCGGTTGGTAAGGTTAGTTTTTTATTGTTTAAGTATAACACACATTTTTCTTGCCCCCCCCCCCTAAAAATGTTTAGGGGGGGCAAAAAAAATTTTCGCGCTTTGCGCGAACTATTTCCCCCTAGCCCCCTCTTACCAAATGTCTAGTTGCGCACCTGTTTGTGGCTGCTTTTTTACGAAACTATAGTATTTTCACTTTATAACATTTACGAAAAAAAATTCTACAATTAAAACTTCTTTCATCAATTTTCACTATTATTTTTTAAAAACAAACATTATCATCCATCTCCCTTAGGAGATAATATTAATAGTAAACAATCTGGGAGTAAGGAATAGAAGGGAGTGGGAGATATAACTGACGTGGTCCGCCCTACCATATGATTATACATGCTTTGCAGACGGTACGTTACTCCATTTGTATAAGAAATATTCAAAATAGGTCATTGTATACGCGGTAGTTGTACATCAGACAAATATTTCTTATATAAATGGAGTACCCGTCTGCAAAGCATGCATAATCATATGGTAAGGCGGGCCGTGTCTGTTATATCTCCCTTCTATTCCTTACTCCCTGTAAACAACCCCTTTAATATTTATCTAACTTTAGATCCCTATTCCGCTGTCCTTGATAACAAGACATAAAATCAGACATCCCTCGGTCAACAGAGCCAGGAGGATGTCTCTTCCTCACGGACCTCTTACTGAGGTTAGATGGAAAACATATTTTTTTCTTTATTCTGGGATTTAAAAAATGTGGTATGCTCACCTCTAAACTTTTAAAGAGGCAATTTCCCGGGAACGCCTTAGTTCAAATATATTTATAAAAATCAATATTTTCGAATATGTTTGTCATCATTCAGAATATTTAGACGATAGACCACATTTTAAAATCCCAAAAGTTGTATAGAAGTCACAATTTATTCAATATTTTAGGGACTGCATTTTCAAGTGACCTTAATTTTCCTTTTTTTTTAACTGTTACTTAGATAAAGTATTCTAGGATACCACTGTGATAGCTTCTGTAGATTTTTTAATTGTTACTTAGATAAAGTATTCTAGGATACCACTGTGATAGCTTCTGTAGATTTTTTAAATTGTTACTTAGATAAAGTATTCTAGGATACCACTCATGAGTTTTTTTGTATCCAACATTTTTAAAATTTAAAACAACTTTGTTTCTCTCCTGCTTCATGCTTTTTGTTGAACAAGTTTTAAGAAACTTTAAACTTGTTTTTTTCCAGGGTTTGTTGGACTGTGTTGATGGAACTAAAATTGGACTTCATTGTTCTAATCCTCTTGCTTTTTCTAGAAACTCTATAGAAACTATTATGTAATCCCCCCTCGCTACTTCGAGAAACTCTATAGAAACTATTATGTAATCCCCCTTGCTACTTCAAGAAACTCTATAGAAACTATTATGTAATCCCCCCTCGCTTTTTCTAGAAACTCTATAGAAACTATTATGTAATCCCCCCTCGCTTTTTCTAGAAACTCTATAGAAACTATTATGTAATCCCCCTCGCTTTTTCTAGAAACTCTATAGAAACTATTATGTAAACATCTACTCGTAGAATAAATGTAGTATTATATATATTTAAGTAATATAAACTATGTTATATAATAAGATATTACTTTTACCGCCATTTTACCAACATGAACGACCAATGATTCCCCAATCAGAGGGACGTTAAGTTACTTTACGTCCCTTGGGACCATTAAGAAAAATAACCACCCGCTCTGCGAAGTTTTCGTGAAAAAAATGGCGCATTTTCATCTCAAAAGACGATAAAATTGTGTACAACTACTTTTTCGGGATATTAAAAATTTTACTTAACCACGAGTTCCCTCGACCAATTTTTCCTAAAAAACATCCCTCGCTGGGCTCTGGATGTTTATTAGGCAAAGTTGGTCTTGGGAACCCATTTCCTGTAGAGAAGTCGTAAATAATTATTACTTAATTAATCAGATTGTAAATTCCCTCTTTTTTTCCAGTTTTACCTTTCTAGAAGTTCCAGCCATGTATAGTGATCCCCGGACATATATGGTTGATATGAATAATTGTCAGGTTTACCCACAAAATATAAGACTGTAGAGACGACCTGAAACTCTTAAAATATAACAATCTCAAGGTCGAATTAAATCTCAAGGATATTCTATGGTGGTTCACATGTGGCCATGATCCCATTAATATCGTGTTCGAACCCAGGTAGAGTTTTAAAGCTCTTTTACAGTGTAAAATTTTGTCTTTGTATATTAAACAAATACTTTAGATAGAATCTTCGCAGTGATGAACGGGCTGTAGCACGGTAAACTAAAGTAAATTACACTTAAAGGGACTGTAGCACGATAAACTAAAGTAAAATTACACGTAAAGGGACTGTACCACGGACCACGGTAAACTAAAGTAAATTACATTTAAAGGGACTGTAGCACGGTAAACTAAAGTAAATTGCACTTAAAGGGACTGTCACGGTAAACTAAAGTAAATTTGCGTTTAAGATTAAAATATTTTATGTTTTTAATCATAACTTCTCTTATTCAAGAACTAGGAAGAAGACCAAAAATATTTTGATTTTCTAATTACAGTAAGTTGTCGTCTTATATATCAGTACAATAAAGACGACTTTCACATTCAATTATGATTTATATCAAGCTTTAAAATGCTTAGATAGATAAGCAAATATAGGAGATAAAGGGATCATGTCAATGTTGAAAGCTTCTCTATAATTACTTGTAAATTTTTAATTCAAAATAAGCTTGTGAACAATCAAAACTGAAATAAAAAATCGTCTTCATTATATTGCTATATTCGCCTACCACTGTATATCCAGCGAAATTTGCTTTTCTCTACCCTGTGCATAAAATCTAAACTATTTGAGCTACGAGGTCACAAATTCGGACCAGAAATATCACATAAAATGGACTTTTTCCTTTGTCTTTATTACAGTGTTAGACGTAGTTCCAATAGTAACCCTTAATTTAATTGAACCATGCACGTGTTTAGTTACAGGGTGTCCCACGACACATAACAGTTGGTTAATAGTTTTAAATGTCTTCTTCCACATACTCTTTTTGCAGTTTATTTCTTTTAAAAAATGTTTCACTCACATATTTTACCGTAAAATCAATTTTACTATTTTGTAACTGCCATGTAAAAAATGTTATTAGTCTCTTTTGTAACAAACAACTCATAAAATTGTGGAAGACGACATTTTAAACTATTCACCAATTGTTATGTTTCGTAGGACACCCTGTCACAAATCAACAATATCTTCTTTATTAATTATTATCGTGAGAGTTATGGTTTATGACGAAGTGTAACTGACGCAAAAGTGAGAAAAGTTGTTTATTATGGCAAATGAAACTGATATAATCTTTTCAAATAATTCTGTGATTTAGTATAGTGATACCTACTGAGAAAGCTGTTATCCGTAAGATTTTCGTCTACTATGTTCACATTTTTTTAGTTCGTTTATGTTTTGACTGCATAAGGGTGTACTTGGTAAAATTAATAAGTAATTAGGAAATTACAGTATACAAACAGAGGAAACTTGTCCGTCTTCACTGTTCATCTTGCGGAGACATTATAGACACATCTTTACAGCCATTTACCGTTTATTAATAATTAATTAAGAAACTCTAGCAGACATAATAATATTATGTCTTTTGAAATTAGGTGTTACAATGCAAATTCATAACAAAGACGATAACGAATTCGTCAATGAATTCCTATGTTTGTTGGGACACGTGGAATTTTTTCTCCATATTTGATTTTTTAAAAAAAAGTGTAAAAGAAAGAGTGACGGAAAGTGTCCTAAAACCAAGATTGTTAGATTAGATACTCCTTAGATGTGCTAGATATTTCATCTTCATTGATTAAAGCGGAGAAAATCCTTCCTCCTCTCGTTGTCACTATATCTTCCGCCAAATAAGGAGTCACGTCATATGAGGATTTTGAATGTCCATTGCTATGAAGACGACATTTAAAGTACATTGGAGCTCATCCAGAGTTTACTAACCTTATGATCTATAAACCTTGCTTTAAACCAAGTTGTGCTTAGCAAATAAATCTTTCTCAATCTCATGAAATACAATGATAGAGATAAATGATAAAAAGGTCAATACTTAATGTTGGTTAAAATTAGTGGATAGAATCTATTATATAAGGTTAGAATAAAGGTTAAAGAATTAAAGAACACTGAACAAGGGAAAAAGAAACTTCCTAAGAATCAAGCGTCACCCGAAGTACAAATATGTGAACTAGAGTTTATATTTTACGTACAAGTTTGAGAAAGGCGTATTCAGTTACATTAAGAAACATTTTTGTAACTTTTTATAACTTCATCACCGAATAATAAAAATAGCTCTGCAGTAAGAGTAGTTATGATTTGAAACATATCAGCGTTTTATCTTCTGTGCAATTAACTTTAAAATGCCATGCACGGGTAAACGGCGGGAGTAACTATGAGAAGCATTGGCAACGCCGGGCACTTCAACTTGTCGATATTCATATAGATAATAATAGCTGAATCTGAATGGCAACTACCCTCACTACCCCAACTACCGTGTGTTTTTAGAGAGACCCCACCCCCACCCTTGAAGGTGAATCTGTATGGGAACTACCCTCACTACCACAAATACCGTCAGTTTTTAGAGAGACCCCACCCCCACCCAGGAAGCTGAATCTAAATGGCAACTACCCTTACTACCCCAACTACCTTCAGTTTTTAAAGAGACACCATCCCCACTCTGTGTTTATTCTATGCGCATGGTATACAATATGGGTATCGATTCTCATTAAATCAATTGTTTTAAGCTTGTTCCTGGCATTCATAACACTCTCCGACCGTTACCATCCTCACCACACACCTACTGAAGGATTCACATTTCGTAGTCGAGAAACGGGGATGTTATACGTTCACGCCCCCTAGCCCGTCATAAAGAGTTGAAGAGAAGAAACAATAGAAATGATTGAAATAAGAATGTTGTAAGTTAAATTAATGCCCTAGAAACTTAATATTTTTGACATAACTTTTTGTTAATAAATTGAAAACCTCGAAAATTGTCCAATGTTAGCAGTCAACATCATCGAATTCTCTTTAAATAAAGAAAGAAAATCTAAAAATTGGTCAATTCCATAAAATCCCCCTTTGAAATACGATCACTCTATATACAAGTGTACATTGTTAGATATACGTAAACATATCGTGATGTATACAACCGACCACTCTATCAACTAATTAATAGGGAGGTCGGTTGTGTGAGGGAGGGAGTCCAGAGTTCCTCAAATAGTAATCACCGCCACCCAAATCTGTTTTGCGGCAAGCGCGCTCCTCAATTGGTAATCTCCACCACCTCAAATAGTAATCAGCCCAAAAAAGTATAAAATTAAATCGTTTATTTCTTAGAAATAAGACCATATTGACCTCTTTTAATGGCCCTATGGTGTACAATATTGTTAAAGCTTTCTTTATTGCTCCTTAGTTTCGAAAATAAATCAATAAATATGCCACACTAAGTGCTNGGGGGGGGGGGGGGGAGGGGCGTCCGCGGGAATAAGCTGCCTCTGGTAGTAAAGATAGATTATAAGATATATATATTATATATCCGTGTATGGTATCTTGTGATTAAGAAATTTGGTTTAAAGAAAGTATTCAACATTTGTCTAAAGTTGTGCTTTTTTCAGGCATTTTTTGCATAGATATCTAAGATTAAAGACTAATGACTATGCAACGTCTCATAATCTGCTGCAAGCTTTTGTCTCTCAATGCACTCACTGAATATTGATTAATTTGCAGGAACGGATTAAAAATAATCATCGTCAAATTATGCCGGAGCCTGAAATTGAATAAAAACTCTCAAATAGTAGATTAGCTATTTTTGAATGTCGTCTTAATCTAAATCATTCTCTTCACAATTCAAGTTGTCTCTGAGGACTCTGAGCAAATTATTTTCTTTAAATTACGCTGGTCGATCAGATGACGTCGAAAAGATAGGTACAAAAATTCTTTACTTGATAAACTTTTTAAACACCGAAGCGGTTGCAGTTTCAACTTTGGAATATTATCGTAAAGAGAAAACTGTTCTTAAGGGAAATAAAAGGTGTCCTACGAAACACACAGGTTGGAGGGATCCCCCGCACGCCGGGCAGACCGAGCCTCCGCCATACAGTAAACGAACCTCCGCTATGCTGAATAGTTTTCTTAAAACTCTTGGTTTTAACATTTGCAATAATAACCAGAAAACTGTGGAATAGGAAGACGAAATTATAGTAAATCTGGGAGGCTCGTGTCTAAATGGCGGAGGCTCATGGTGTCCGTGGGTTCCCTCACTCATCAATCCTCTTAGATCTAAAATTTTTGCAGCATTCATTTTTTTAAACATGTTTGAAATAAAGATCTTGAATTATAATGTTGAAAATATTACTGACATGTCCAAAAAAGTGATCAGTTTTTGTTGTGCTTTTGATGTTGAATACAGAATTTCATTCAGATTTAGACAAGTTAAGTTTTATTTGATAAATTAACATCGAACGAAATTCAAATATCCCCGGTGTCGTACATCCGTTCATCTCCCCTAGTGTAATTCAATTATTTCAACGCAACATCAAAACTTAAAAGTAATGTAACACGTACCGATGATTATTAGTAGTGTATTTCGATTAAAAAAACACTAGAAATCATCTCTATATTGAAAAATTAATACTGGTTTGATTTAAGCAGGGAAACTACATTTGAGAAAAATAAGTGTTATTTTGTTCGCCCCCCTTGTAAACTTAAACTTAAGCAACATTTTCTGGATAGATTATCGAACTTTGAATGCAATCGGCTATTTTGCTATACTTGTTCAACTCTAGTTTCTTAGATTAGATTGGGGTTTCCATGGTCTTTAATATGATCAGAGCTGAAAACTTTAGAATGGTGGATATCGGGATTAATGCTTGATCCTCTCTTTTTGATAATCTCAAGATTAACATAATCTTGCAAGATTATCTTAAAAGTGTATGAAAAACGATAAAATTCAAATTAATATTTAATCATCTGAGAAACTGTAGCAGCCATTCAGAGAAAAGCGGGCAACCATTGAGAGAACAGAAATATTCTCATTGGAGAAAACAATTAACGGATATCCAAGGAGAGAGAAAAAGAGTGGATTAGGACGAAAATGAAAAGTTTCCATTCGGATCAAGAAGTCAGGATTAAAGTTTATCCATTCTAAAGTTCCCAGCTCTGTTCATATTTTTTAATACTTGTTACATATAATGAATATCATATATATGTATCCAATTGTCTGAAGAAATATTCAGCTTATTCTTGATCTCTTATCTTGATCAGAATAACATGTAGTCTACATTATTGAGCCTTAAACTTTTTGTATTTATGACTGTAAAGATTGACGCCATGTTTCCGCCTCCTGTTCTCCAACCGCCACCGCCACTACTCTTCGCCATTTTTGTGCTCCATAAAGGCACATTGCACAACGTTTGAATCTAATCATTATTTTTCTGAACCAGGGGAGCTCGTGTGAAAACAGCCTGAGCTATCTTGTAGCTCCCCGGCCACAAAATATATATATGTAATTGTATAGTCATTTTTATTAATATGAATATAGTTAACTTGTGGCCCAATAAATGATTTGATTTGTACAATAAATTTTATAACTAATTTAACTTGATTACTTTAAAATATTTAAACAATTTCTTTTGATGTCTAACTTAGGTGCTGAAATGGAAACTAGAATTAATGTCGCGCGAGAGATATGAGATGGACGAGAGACACGTGTTTTCTTGTTAATACAAATAGCATCTCTCAAGTTCTCAACTGCCAGGTTTCGATCAATATCCTATGCATTATGCTAATTAAATTTTTTGAAGTGAAAACCCACGATCACTTTATATACAGCGTGACAAAACCTAAGCTACTGCAGAAAGTAAAGTGTGTATTTCGAGTATGAAAATAAGTATGTACAGTACAATAAGTCAAACAGGTACAATCGGAGCGTTTTCGCCGATAAGAGGTCCACTGCTGAGACGGAAACTTTAGACAGGGTAACGTTACAAAACTTAGTTTCGGAAACTCACGTCCTTCATTTGTAAACACCAAAATTTGGATAACGAGATATTTTTTAAACACAATGGTTGCTTTTCTTTTCTCTCTTTTTATTTTCATCAAATCAACACAAAATTTGTGTTCTTAAAAATAATTCGGGAGTTTCGTTCATCGATACTCTAAAGTTTCTGGCTCAGAGCCCGAAATTTAAAAGAGTATCGTTGAACGAAACTCCCGAGTTTCCTTTTTGGGATCCTAACATTTGTGTAGATTTTGATTTAAGAGATTCGAAAAAAATAAAGATTATAAACAAACTGAAAAAAAAAATATTTCATTACAAAAATATTGATATTCACAAAACTGCCTACCCCCATTCGTGATACCCGGGTTTTAAAACTGGTTTTCATAACGATACCCTGTCTTAAGTTTTGGGCTCTGGTAGTAAGTGTACAGTACATTTAAACACGGCAGTGTACAGCTTATCGGCTAAAATTTAGGAACATCTGTGTGTACAATAAACCAAACAGTGGTGAGTAAAAAGTACATGTACAATATTATGTACAAGGAGTTCAGCACATAACACATTTTTAAACAAATAACTATTTTTATGATATTTTTTAGAAGAATTACAAAATAAAAATTTATGGAAATCTTATGTTCCTTTGAACTCCCTGAAAGAAGAAACGATCAGAAGTCTGATCAAATATGATCAAAGTATAAAAGTGTAAAAAAAAACATTAATTACATTGTGTACAATTCATAAGCGTCAAAAAATATGTATAAAATTTAAAAATAACATCATGTCTGCCTAATATTATAAATAGGTAGAAAATTACAATGTAAAAAATTTTAGAGCAAAGCTCAGATTTTGTATTACAATTACTAACTACAGGGTGTCCCACGGAATGACAGTTGGTGAATATGTGAATAGTTTGAAATGTCTTCTTCCATATTTTGTAAAATTGTTTGATATCAAAGATAACACTAAAAATAGTATATGGTAGTCAAATTATAGTAAAATTTTTTTCAAAGTAAAAAAAGTTAGTTAAATTTTTGTACGAAATAAACTGCAGAAGTCACCAATATCTATGACAGCTTATGGAAAGACATTTAAAACTATTTACTTTTTGTCACCGTGTGACTCACTGTAAGTTGAAAAGATTAGAAAGTACTTGCGAACCATGTTAAAATTGAATATACAGAGTCTCTCGATACACATGACAGTTGAGAGACGACTTTAAGATCGTCTTCAAGAATCAAAAAGGAGCTTTCTATGGTGTGGTCAACAATTTATTCTTTTTATACATTTCGTCTTCAGATAGGTTAATAAGAATAAAAACGACCCTAATGTTATCTTATCTCTCAGCGGTCCTTCAAGAGACGACTAAACTTAAAATATTATCATTCAATTCACATTAAGACTGTTTTCAGTTCTATTAAATTAAAGATTTAAATAAAAATGATTCGACAAAACGTAGTTTCGTAGATTCATCTTAGATTTCAGTCTTAATAATCTCAATAAAAAAATCTACGAGAAGTTTAAAATCCGCCAAAAACGTATATATGACAAATGTATAAAAAAACGTGTACAATGTACAAACATTGTTAACTGTAGTATAGTTCAAATCATCTCATTTTTAAAATGGCAACAATTAACTTCTTGAAAAAGTGTACTGAAAACATTATATATATGAAGAAAAGTGCAAAATTTAATATTTTAAAAAATGTAAAAACACACGGGGGATTGGTAAAAATGATCCAGCATTTTTCTTTCTTTCGCAAATTGGAATGTTAAAAGTTAAAAATAAAAAGTAAGCTTTTTCATTGTTTTTTTTAGCGTTTCAGAATTACTGTTTATGTTTCTGATGTTTCATAATGTATCCATGTTTTTGTTTTGTTTAAGGCCACCTTTGAAAAATGACTAGACTAAAACAAAAATATTCATTACAATTTTAAGAAAAAATAAAAAAAAACGTAAAAATAACCCACCCCTTCACGAAACAATGAAGGATTTTTCTTTAAATCTAAATTTAACACCTTCATATAGAAGTTCTATTTTTTTCAAACTTTTTAACCGTTTTAGTTTTATCTAAAAATCTACTAGATGCACCAGGATCTCTTTAGTAACTTTAAATCACTAAAATTGTGATATTGATAGCTAGCACTGAAACAATAATATCTAACACGCGATAGAAATAACTAACTCGTTGATAGCTGACCATGATAGTAATTGCTAATACAATGATATTACTTCCTAACACGGTGATAGGAATAACTAACGTTGCGATAGAAATAGCTAACAATGTGACACATAGCTATCTAATTAGCTCCGCATGAACCCAGAATACACTTCACCGTGAGTTCAACACCACAACTGAAAATAGAAAAATTATAATTGGTTGGATTTTAATTAGTAGTTTTGTAAAAATGTCGGCCAATTTCTTTCTCGACTTTGCTTTGCAAATCCCAGTAAAAGTCTTTTAAAAGATTCAGTTATAAGTTGAACATTTATTAACATGGAGCTTTAATATATTTAGTCTTAGGAAGTCAATTAAATAATCAATTTTAGCAATTTAAAATTAGGGATATCTTTTTTGTCTTGATTAAACAAAGAGTTTATATCATTGAGAATTGTAGATAAAGGGTTGCTTGAAATTTCGTCAACATTCTCTTTAAACATTCTTTAAATATGATGTCATTAGCCGGGTGGTACGGTGCTACACCAAGTTTCAAAATCTTGTTTTGTTTAGAATTTAGGATTTAAGAAAAGTTTGTTTAGTCAATATAAGGAATTTAATCACACTTCAAAATAACGAACACTTCAAAAAAATTTATTTCGAATATCTGATGATGGCAAGGATATACTAATAATCTAGATTTTTTTTTATGTATTTCCATCATTTTTTTTAACCTCTTTAATTTAAATAACAATGATGGTAATGGTAATGGTAATAATATTAATAATAACACTAAAATAATAACAATAATAATACTAATATAATAATGATAAATAATACTTACATCTGACAGATGACCTCCTCAGGTCTATTACATGTTTCCATAATACACTTTGCTGTCAAAGTCCTCCCGCATTTCTCGCATTGAGCAGCGCTCGGTCCTTCCTTGCTCTGAAAGTAAGAGGTTACTTATAACATTTAAAATTACTTGCATCTATGGCAACAACATGCTTTCAGGTAAAAGTGATCATTACAAAATCTAGTTATATTTAGATTAAAGAGAGAGATAGAAATATAGATAAAAAACCGTACATTTTCAGACCTTCTTTTTACTTTTGTACTTAAAATTTTTTATTTGTTTATTATTCAGTCTTTCTTTCTTTCTTTTGCTTTTTCGTTCTTTGTACTTTTGTATTGCATTATTTATCTATTTATCTATTTATCTGTTTATCCAGTCTTTCTTTCTTTCTTTTTCTTTTTAACTATTTAACTATTTAACTATTTAACTATTTGACTATTTGACTATTTGACTATTTGACTATTTGACTATTTGACTATTT
>NW_019396724.1:167098-185595 GCF_000591075.1 Eurytemora carolleeae
TCTGTCTGTTCTGTCTGTTCTGTCTGTTCTGTCTGTTCTGTCTGTTCTGTCTGTTCTGTCTGTTCTGTCTGTTCTGTCTGTTCTGTCTGTTCTGTCTGTTCTGTCTGTTCTGTCTATTCTGTCTATTCTGTCTGTTCTGTCTATTCTATCTATTTATTTATTTATTTATCTATCTATTTATTTATTTATCTATTTATCTATTTATCTATTAGTTAATTTCACTACCTGAAGATGTTTTCTAAGCAGACTTCTTTCTGTATTCCGTTGTTGTACTCCTGTCTCCCAAACTCCAGTCTAAGAAACAAAATCAATTATTATAACAATGTTAAAAATTCTTAAAACTAATTTCAAGTGACCCTTCATACTTAATAGTAATGCCCGATTAACAACGGTACATAAAAACCGTTATATGATTCTATCATGTTTTCCTACAGTAGTAATGAGCAAGTCACTTTGGAAGAAAATCTTTAATTGAAAATGATTGGTTTTCAAAATCATTAACATTGATAATCTAATTCAGATATTTTATCAGATAATAAAGCTTTTTGGGCATCATTATTCATTATGCATCTGGCAGTCATCTTTGCATTGAGAGTCGCATGAAATTACGCATTTAGTCACATTAAGAAGAGTATTTAGCTCAAAGATGATGAAATTTTGTGAATTAGAAATTCCCTTCTTCTGATATAGAGCACTGTCATCTTTTTATTCCTTTAAAGTCACTCTGAAACAAGCTTCTTTTGTAGTACAGCAAAATACAGGAAAATACAGGAAAATATAGAAAAATACAGAAAAATACAGCAAAATAAAGTACAATTGATAAAAAATGCAAGAACAGTTTGTGGATAAAAAAAAATAAAGGCTTTTATGTAAATATAGAAAGTTTTAAGCGACACGTGAATAATTTTATTATTAACGAGCCCAAGGAATCCTCATTTTCGTAAATTCTTTTCAAATATGGTGGCTGGGGTGCACACTGCGCAATTAATATCTTGTCATCATCGAACAGAAGATTCTAGAGGGGAGGGAAGGGGTAAGTTTTCAGGAATGCTTTAGGAGAGGCATTTTCCTTCAGGTCTCTATATTTATATTGGATATTATGTATTCTGATATATGTACCTCGGGTTTTGGTTTCTGCTTTAGAACGGGTTGCAAAGTGTACTGCGCACTTGTACACGGATTAGTGTAAAGTTTGTGTACCGTATGCCCTGTATATGTACTTGAGAAGGTTCTAGTACTGGAGGCTGGAACACCATGTACTTGAGGGAGGGAGGATACTGATTGGAAGGTCTCGAGGCCAGGTATAGGTTGACCTATGTTCTCCATGGCAGGTAGAGGTCGACCCTGCTGGACCCAGCTACCAGCCAGTCTCTCTACAAATACATCAAGCGTTAGTTTTATATCCCTCGGAAACCTGATGGTTAATATATTTTTTACTTTGACCTTTAATCTGCAGAATGTATAGTTAAATTTATCCAATGTCTACGGCATAAGGTTGCAACGAAAGATATTAGAAAGTTAAAAGTTAGAGTATTCAGTTCCCTTATGGAAAGGGCTTCTAAGAAAACTTAAGTGAAGTTATATTTTTAAAAAGTTCTATCAAAGCTTGTAAATTCAAAAAAATGCTTTAAAAAGATCCACAAAGATTAAAGATTTTCAATAAGAAAAAAATAATCA
The DNA here is from genome assembly GCF_000591075.1 of Eurytemora carolleeae. Classification (NCBI taxonomy): domain Eukaryota; kingdom Metazoa; phylum Arthropoda; class Copepoda; order Calanoida; family Temoridae; genus Eurytemora; species Eurytemora carolleeae. Next base: position 168,776 of record NW_019396724.1, read on the forward strand.
AAAACTATTCAAGGTCGTTAGTGTAAAAAAATGAAGAGTGTTGTGACTATAAAATGTCAATTAATTCAAATTTATTGGATTATGCTTTGTGCATACTTCTCAATTCGTCCAAAACTAATTGAATATAATGTGGATCCCTCCTCCCTCTATATTATTATGTATTGGATGTCTTAACAACATGTGCCTTCTAAATAAATAAATATTTAATGTTTAGTTTAACATAACTAGTACTCAAGGTTGAATCCTGGGGGGGCGGACGTGCTAATCATTTAAATGATATAATTATAAAATTTAAATCTTAATTATACAATTATATAAACAGATTTCCTTTCTACGCATTGTTTTTTCTAATTTAAAAAAAAATCCTTAAGAAGAAATATATTTTTACAAAGGAATAAAATTTGGAAGCAAAATGTGTTTCAATAAGTTTTCCCACGTCTCCAAACTTTTGTAACACAAAATTGCATTTTTAAGAATAAAAATAAATATTAAAAACAGTAAAAAATCAAAGCCCAGTAGTGGAAGAGAAAAGAAGTGATTTTTGATTTAGGGGAGAGGGAATATTGGTAGGGGGGACCAAATTATCCCCAATAGATTGAAAGGCTTGTAGAATGTCGAGTGTAGACCTCATTTAAAGGAAAACTCCATTTTATTGAGTGTCAGGTCCGATTCGCAACGATGAACGATACCCTGTCGTATCATTAGTCACGAGATGTCCTAATTCCAGATTTAGGGCCTCAAGTGTTTGCTAGAAATTGTTAATCGGACATGCCCGAGAGTCACTTAAAATAAAGTTCTACCTGGAGGGGATAAAGAATGGAGGCTGAGGGGAGAGACGCTCAATCCTCCGGAGGACGTAGAGGATCCAAATCCCTTGGGCGAGGTCGCGAGCAATTTAGGCGAGGTTGCGAGGATCCTCGAGGAGGGTGAACTCGACCTCCAGCCTCCTGTAGGAGATAAACTAGATCTACGCTGCCCTGAACTACTTAAACCAGGAGCACCACCGGAACCTAAAGAAAACAATTTTCAGAAAAAACGTAAAAAGTATAACATAACCTATTAAAAAAAGTAAAAGAGTAAAAAAGGGTAAAAAATTAAAAAAGTAAACCCGCTATGAGAAAAAAATTATATTTATAGTAAGACAATTATTATCAAAATTCCATTTTGAAAATGTTTTGTTTAACAATAAAACTGAGGGGATGAAACCAATTATCAGTACGTTTGGATACTATCGAATAATCAACAGTTGTTGTATATTCTAATAAAAACTCAAGTGTTCACAATTCTTTATCTTTGTTCAAAATAAAAGTAACAGCCAAAAAAGATAAAAAGTTGCAGCAGACATGCATACATGTTTTTTTGGGGGGTTTAATTGCAAAAAGGAAAAAATGATATACCATAAAAGGTAAAAAGTAATAACTATTGCCAGTTATTGCCAAATTTTCATTTCTATCCATTAGTGTTTATTTGGTTCAGCCGTTTCTGTTTATTTGGATTTAAAGAAAAAATGAAAAACTAGAATTATTAATTACAAAACTTTGAATTGATTTTTTCAAATCAAATAAAAGTTGTTTCACGCATAATTGGTTTAAAGTCAGAACTGTTGTGTTAGGATCAAGTGTTGATATCCATCTTATGCAGACCCACGGAATAATCTGTCCAAGGAATCAAGTTTTTGCCAAAAACTCAGATTTTCTAATCCCTATATCTTTGAAACCCCTTATATATTTCAAACTATGAATTCTGTTAGATCAAATAATCTAAGTTTGAAATGTTAAAGAGGTGCTCAATCAGGTTGCAGGGATATCGGTTTTCGAAATTTAAGTTTGTGGCAAAGACTCAATTCCTGTAAAAGTGCATACAAAGAACTCAAGCTTTAAAGAATAGCGATCCTTCACATAAAAGTTTCTACCTCTGATTCGGTTCAGCCGTTTCTGTTTATTTGGCTCAACCGAACAGATGAGATGTAGAACGAGTAAAACTAATTAATATGCTTGGATTGACATAAGCAGATGCAGCATTCTCTTGTTTAACACTAATTATAGTGTCATATGTCACATCTACAGATATTTATATTTATATTTATATTTATGAATATATTTATATTTCTGTTTAAGATATTTATATTCATAGTTATATTTATGAATATATTATATCTATGAATATATTTATATTTCTGTTTAGGCAACCAGCAAGACACTAGGATTTATTAATTACCTCTAATTAACACTTTCTTTTGTGTTTACGTCTAGTTTTCAAGGGTTTAATGGTTAAAGAGTGAGAACAATAATGAAACCTCAGGAAACCTCAGACATGTTTTTGCTGAACTTTCAATGCACTACATGTAGGGGATTGAACCCAAACCGCGCCATTTTATACTCGGACTTTTATTGAAAGTAATGAAAATTACAACTTGCAAAAAGTTTGCAAAATATAAATTCGCCTGCATCATCCATGCATCTTGTTTGCAAACATCTAGACTACAGAATACATTTAAAAACCTGATCTAAGAACGTTTTAACTTGAAACAATAAAAAAAAGAAACAAAAGGCTTCCGTGATATTAAAAATTGCAAATTGCAAGAGGACTGAAAAACGTTTGTGTCTTTCCTTTCTTCCTTCATTCTATTTTCATCTACTTCCCTCTTTTACTTTCCCCATTTCATCCGATTCTCATCCTATTCCAATTCCCACCCTATTCCAATTCTCATCCTATTCCAATTCCCACCCTATTCCAATTCTCATCCTATTCCCATTCCCACCCTATTCCAATTCCCATCCTATTCCAATTCCCACCCTATTCCAATTCCCACCCTATTCCAATTCCCACCCTATTCCAATTCCCATCCTATTCCAATTCCCATCCTATTCCAATTCCCATCCTATTCCAATTCTCATCCTATTCCAATTCTCATCCTATTCCAATTCTCAACCTATTCCAATTCTCAACCTATTCCAATTCTCATACTATTACAATTCCCATTTCTAATTCTATCCCATCCCATCCCATCCCATCCCACCCCCCCCAACTCCTAAATCATTAACCCCATGCACGAGGTTACTAAATATGTTTGCCAAATGTTTGATTCCTAATAAAAGTTTGGTCAGCTTGGTTTAGGGTTAAATAACAGAGCTAGGAGAGTCAGATATCTGATACGCTCGTTACTTGGATACTTAACCAAGGATAATAAAATTGAGGATAGTTAAAGTCGCAAATATTGTTATCCAATGATATTCAAGGTAGGATAGTCAGGTTTACTAAAACCAAAATATCCGAGGAAATTCAAGAGGGATAGTCATGTTTACTAAAACCAACTTATCCAAGGATATCCAAGAGAGGATAGTCAGTCTTACTAGAACCAACCTATCCAAAGATAATTCAGAAAACTGAGAAAAGGATAGTTTATGTCATAAAACATGATTTTCCAAAGAATTAATTGGAACATTTTTTTCTAGGAAATTTGTATTATAGGCAGAGTGCAATCAAATCAAATCAAAATAAAAGTATTGTAGGAAAAGCTAAAATAGTACTGCACTAAAACATATGTTTACCTACTGAAAGAAGCCGGTTTAAACCTTGAACTTGTATAAAAAACTACACACTGTATATTGCAAAGGGTTGATGAACACTAACTGCTGCAGTTTGCAAAGTACAGATCCGCTAACAGAGAGGTTTACCGGTAAGACTGTTTTCTGACAACCTGACTACTAGACTACCAGACAACTAGACTACTAGACTATCAGACTATCAGACTACCAAACTAGAAGACTACTAGACTATAAAACTAATAAGACTATCAGACAATCCGACAACCAGACTACCTACCTTCTTGACTACCAGACTACCCGACTACTAGACTACAAGACTACCTGACTACTATGACTACCAGACAACTTGACTACTAGACTATCAGACTACCAGACTAGAAGACAGACTAGATTATAAAACTAATAGACTATCGGACTATCAGACAATCAGACTATCAGAAAACCAGACCGCCAGACTACCTGACTACTAGACTACTAGACTACCAGACAACTTGACTACCTGACTACTAGACTATCAGACTACCAGACTAGAAGACTATTAGACTACCAGACTATAAGAACTATAAGAAAAGAAATCTGAAAAAGAGGTCCCGTTATGAACCCCCCAGACCGCCGGCAGGCATGGGAAGCACCGTCCCACACCTACTCTAGAAAACTACTTGACTATCAGACTACCAGACTAGAAAACTACTGGACTATCAGACTACCAGACTACCAAACAACCGGACTACCAGACTGCTGGAATACCAGTCAACCAGACTACCAGATGTATTTTTTAAAATCAAACACTCCCGAATGCTTTCTTGTTTTTCGAGTTTTGATGTTTTATAATCTTTGTCTTAATTTATTTTAATTAATAGTCTGTAGATAGATAGTTAAATTAAGAATTTCAAGTTTAAATAATTTTGTTTTATTAAAGAAATGAACTCCATCCTTTCTATATTTCTTTAAGTTTATGAAATTATTTCCAAATCTGTATGAATGTTACATGAAAGCCACAGAAATTTCATGAAAAAAAAATATTTTCTTCTAAAAAAAATTTTTTTTTTTGACTGAATTAATTTTAGGATTTACAAACCAAAGCTGCAGATTGCAGAATATTCAAAATGGACGAATCAGTGCGAACAATAAGAATCAGTTACGTCAATTTGATTTAATTTAAAAAATTGTAAATCAGAAGCAGAATTTAAAGAATTTGAACCGCGGCTTAAATTTAAACCGCGGCTCAAATATGGTTGGTTCCACTTAAAGTTGTATTCAATGTTTCAAGATTTAAACTGTCACTCAATTAAAACCGGTTTTTGGCGGATTTGAGACGCGGCTTAGATTCATTAAGTTTGGACACTGGGTGGTTAAAATCTAATATTTCCAGTGCACGGTGTCGATATGTTACTAGCTGAAAGAAAATGCATATTGGGTCCTATGATTAAGATCCATAGTTCCAAGGAAGGTTTACCAGGAATTATCAAAGATGTATTTACATAAAAATAGAATCTTGAACAAACTTTGTGCTGTTTATGTACATCACAGAAAGTGTGGTTCAGTTTATTTGTGAAAAAAGATATAGGGGTTCCTAGTACATTCATTGCATCACATAATGATATGAAATCCGGAATAAAGCGGTTTTGCGGAATACTTTGTTTCGTGCTTTGTAGTAGAGTAATAAGAGATATTTGAATTTTAAATGTGCAAAAACTTGCTTTAATTCAGGGGTTTGAAAAATATCAAAAACATTAAAACCCTTCTCCTTCACGAGAAAATCATTTTATTTTACCGTAAAGACATTATTTTGAAAATGAAAATGTTCATCCTTTTTCAGGGGCGGATACAGGAGGGGGGCGGCAGGACCTTCGCACCCCCTGCTGAGATTTCAAAATAGCTTCTCAATAGCTCTTAAGCGAAAGAAAACCTAGTGCTAGACAGGAAAAATATCAATCATAATTTTTTTTTCTTCCGAAATAAAATCTAGCACCCCTCTCACTTAAATACTGTCTCCGCCCTTGTCGTTTTTTAAGTTTTGGGGTTTTGGATAAAAAAGCTTTATAAATAAAAAATATGCCTAAGAAAAGCTATAAAAAAATTTTAACAAGATGGGAAGGATGACATCAAGATGGCTATACAGAAGAAAGCAACTGATTTCTCGGTTAAAATGTAATTTTCTGATAATTTTATCTTTACAAATAGATATCGAAGACCTATAATTTTTCTATCATGAATTACTACATAGATACATTAATTTGAAATATTTAGAATTTACAAAATCAGGTTGCAAAGATAAGAGAAATAGAACTAAAAACTTTTCAAAAACTAAAACAAAAGTTCGGACGGAACTAAAATGGCAAGCACTTTGACTAAAGACCACTAAAAAAGAGAAACTACCAAGAGATAAATAATTTTGAATTTAAAATAAAGATATAAAGAATGGCAAAAAATATAAAAAAAAACGATCTAAATAAAGACCACTCGGAAGAAATTAAAGTAAAAAGGAATAAATTGCATGAAAAGAAACAATGTGAAAATAAAGGATTGTTAGGTTGATGACCCTGTAAATGATATTTGATCTATATTTGTGAATTGCTTCAATAAAATGACGAATCAAGAAATTGAATTTCTTGAAATAAGGTCATTGTTTTGGAAGAAAGAAGAGGAGGTATGAACAGTACACGATTTATGTGCTACCGGGAGGGGTCAAAGGCATTGTTCGAAAATATAAAGATTTCGTCATGTTTCAACCAAACTCTATCAATCAGGGAATTTCCCTGATAGTTGAATTTATATTTAAAAAGAAAGATATTCCATTATGGAAAATAATTTAGACATCCATATATAAAGTGTCTTTAAACCTAGCTAACCGTAATAAAATATACAAAATACAAAAATAAAGTTTTTTTTTATTTATTTATAAATATAACCTGTTCAGTACCCCCCCCCCACGCATATTGTGCTATAAAAAGAAACTGCATTCTTGTCAAAAAACAATTGTCTATTCCCTATATCTTTGCAACTTCTGATTTTAGAGTAAATCTGTCAAATTCCAAAATTTAGACTATCTTGTCTATCACAATTCTAACTTTGAAATATCAAAGGTCTACAAAGTCGGGTTGCAAAGATATAGGGATTGTAAAGTTTGTGACAAGGACTCAACTCCTGTATTATTTAATGGAAAACTACTGAATTTTGAAACTGATTCATTCCTCTCGCAGCGTAAAAAAATAATTTTAGCATATACTCATGAAAGAGAGGAAAGGGGGGGTTGTGTAAAATGACACAATTTAAAAATGGCCTAGCAGTAATACTATGATGTAATTTGTACACAATGCACCATGCACACTGCGTAGTGTACATATAACGTGACTCACACCCAGATAATTATTTTAGAAGATTAAATTACGTCGCAACTTTGCTGACACAGATAGGTGAGAGAGAACAAAGTGGAGAATAGTTAGCGAAGAGAAGAACGCGGGGAAAGGAGGGGTGGTAGAACAATGCAGAGAAGAGAGGGGGACAATATTTATATGCAATACATACACCCCTGGTCAATTTTTTTAATTGAAGTCCTACGATAAAAGTGACAACTTACGTGATTTTAATAATCAATTTTTTTTCGATCAATTAAGATTAATTTATTTGTTGGTATTGATTTATTTAAAAATTGTATGGTTTATAAAATTTTAATGGCACCTTAATAATATTTGCATTTAGAACTAACAATCAAGTTATAAATAAAGAATTTTTCAGCAATTTAAAATTTGTTTGCGTGAATACAAAAAATTTTAGAATTTAAATTGTTGATTTTCTAATTTTTTTATCTTAATCTCTCATTTTAACAATATCTTTCTCTTTATATTTAGATTCTGGACCCTCCTGTGCACCAGCTGGAGGAGGCAACTAATAAACAAATAATTAAACACAACCAGATACCACAAGCTATCTCACAGCCCAAGGTAGAGTTGGTTTCTTCATCTGAACCTGGGTTAAAGGGATTTTAACGCAATTTAAAATGACCGTCCATATTCGATATATAATTTTCGATTCACAAGTAAACCCTCGACTGAGGAAAACGATGGAATTATACCTGTTTACTATTTGGAAATAGATTATTTTTTAAATTGCGGTTCTATTTTCAATTGACTGATGGATTTGTTCTGCAGATAAAGAAATGAAGGAATTTTAGCGTACTTAAATCTGTTCTGAGCTGAAAACTTTTGATTGGGATATCCTTAATCCCGATCGGTTCATTAATCTGAGCTGAAAACTTTAGAATGGATAAACTTTAATCCTGACTTCTTGATCCGAATATCCACTGTGGAAACTTTTCATTTTAGTCCTTAATCCACTCTTTTTCTCTCTCCTTGGATATCCGTTAATTGTTTTCTCCAATGAGAATATTTCTGTTTTCTCATTGGTTGCCCACTTTTCTCTGATTGGCTACTACAGTTTCTCAGATGATTAAATATTAATTTGAATTTTATCGTTTTTCATACACTTTTAAGATAATCTTGCAAGATTATGTTAATCTGGAGATTAAGAAAAAGAGTGGATTAAGCCTTAATCCCGTTATCCACAATTCAAAAGTTCCCAGCTCTGGAGATTTAAAAAAAAGAGAACAAGCATTATTTAATCTCGAGATTTAGAAAAAGAGTGGATCAAGCATTAATCCCGATATCCATCATTCAAAAGTTCCCAGCTCAGGACAGGAAACGGACGTTATCTTCCTCATTTTTACTTATTAAATGGCAGTCTTCTGAAAATACTACTACAGTCCCTCTGATGAATCTCTTATGATCTATTAAATAGCATCCATGGATCCGAATCCAAGTGGGAAAATATCGACCAAAGTTTAAAAATAAAATTTTTATCTAAGTTCAAATCCTAAATCCCAAATCTGTCCAATGCATTGATAGCAGACATATTTTAAAAATTTGCTTATGTGCATATCAGAGAGAGTACAACCAAAGAACAACATGTTTGAACTGGGGTTGGACAAATTTTGTCCAGGATCAATTATGTTTCCCATCCCAACCTAATGGATCAACCATTATTTTAGTGACTCAAACAATTGTTTAGGAATTCCATGTGGAGCTTGAAACCTTTCTCATGGATGGGAAAATCCAACCCTTCACTGTTTCTGTTTCAACATCAGGTAACCTGTTCTTCTAGAAATATTATCCACTGTTTCTGTTTCAACATCAGGTAACCTTTCTTATAGAAATATTATCCACTGTTTCTGTTTCAACATCAGGTAACCTGTTCTTCTAGAAATATTATCCACTGTTTCTGTTTCAACATCAGGTAACCTGTTCTTCTAGAAATATTATCCACTGTTTCTGTTTCAACATCAGGTAACCTGTTCTTATAGAAATATTATCCACTGTTTCTGTTTCAACATCAGGTAACCCGTTCTTCTAGAAATATTATCCACTGTTTCTGTTTCAACATCAGGTAACCTGTTCTTCTAGAAATATTATCCACTGTTTCTCTTTCAACATCAGGTAACCTGTTCTTCTAGAAATATTATCCACTGTTTCTGTTTCAACATCAGGTAACCTGTTCTTCTAGAAATATTTCCCACTGTTTCTCCTTCATAATCAGGTAATGTTTGCTTCTAGAAATATTATCTACTGTTTCTCCTTTAACATTTGGTAACGATTTCTTCTAATTATATCATCACTGTTTTTGCTTCAACATTTGGTAATGATTTCTTCTAAAAATATTTCCACTGTTTCTGTTTCAACATCAGATAATGTTTGCTTCTAGAAATATTTCCACTGTTTCTGTTTCAACATCAGGTTATGTTTGCTTCTAGACATATTATCCACTGTTTCTGTTTCAACATTAGGTAATGTTTGCTTCTAGAAATATTTCCCACAGTTTCTGTTTCAGCATCAGGTTATGTTTGCTTCTAGAAATATTTCCCACTGTTACTCTTTTTACATCAGGTAATAATTTCTTATGGATATATTTCCACTGTTTCTGTTTCAACATCAGGTTATGTTTGCTTCTAGACATATTATCCACTGTTTCTGTTTCAACATCAGATAATGTTTGCTTCTAGAAATATTTCCCACAGTTTCTGTTTCAACATCAGGTTATGTTTGCTTCTAGAAATATTTCCCACTGTTTCTGTTTCAACATCATGCAACGTTTTCTTCTATAAATATTTCCCACTGTTTCGTTCAACATCATGCAATGTTTTCTTCTAGAAATATTTCCCACTGTTTCTGTTTTTTAAGGTATAGGTAATATTTATTTCGGTTTTCTTGACAGAAATGATATATATAAACTCCCATTTTCACTTTTTCTCAAGCCTATAAAAATCCTTGAACATTTTTTTGTTTAGCTATTCTTGTGCTGGATCTACATTCCCATTTGGCAGATGAAGATGTTTGTGGATATCTTGCAGGTTCAAACATTGTTTTATCATTAGTGGAAACTTATGAATTCGGTTTTATTTTTAACTACTAATTTTGACTTTCTATTTTTGTGGAATTCAATGAAATTTGCGAATTTCATCTTGCTCAAGTGCAAGGGTTTGTTTTACATGATGTAATAGAATTGCTGAGTCTTGCTATAGTTAATCTACCACTCAACCATTTAGAAACTTCCATCTTATGTGTTTTAATGGAAAACATAGAAGATGTATTAGAATCTGTCACCTCTACACCCGTAAAAACTTCAATATCTTCCACATTATTGATCAGATAAAGGTTTCGAGGGTAACGTTGTGAATCTGGCATTGCCATTGTTGCATAAAGAGTCACTCGAAATTACGCTCACAGTCCCTTTATATTTCAACCCTAACTACAGGAGCATTGGCAAAAATCAAGTTGTCAGGAACGGATCTTTTGTATGATTCTTAAACGGAAAAACACACAGGGTGAGAGAAAAAAACCATGAATATCGATGTTTTGGACATTTTTTTCATTTTTGTGTGCTTCGAATTTTAGGCATGAAAAATTTGAATTTTATTTAAAAATTTATAAATATGTTTGGAACACGGGGAAAAAAATCCACAAAAAAACTTTTTTTTTAGGTAAAAGTGAAATTTTTTGAAAAATTGTTTGGAAAATGTTATTTATTGTTTTCCAAAATTTCATAAAAATTGATCAAAAATAAAACGAGATGTTGTGGAAGACGATGCCTGGCCGCGTTAAACTAGTTCCACAAGATTCAACAGAATGAGATAGAATTAGCGATTGAAAGGTTATTTTTTTTGGGGGGGGGATAAGCCTGCGTCGACCCCCCATTAAAACCCATATATTTTCATATTAAATTATACATAGAATTCAAGAGGGCTAAAAATGTACCTTATGTGTAGAGACTGAGAGAGTTAATAGATCACTGTTGAAATTTACTTTATTCTCATCACTCTAAAAATAAAATATCATTAATTGAAAGCAGTAAATTTCACTCAGATAATATGACGGATCAATATTAAAGTCAAAATTAATAATATTTTTTATAAAACTACCTTTTTTTCTTGTTCACTGTAGAATTCCATTTCAGTTTGGAAATCAGACCCTTCGAAGAAAGATTGTAGAGGGCTGGACTGTGTGGCCCCGCCTACCCCAATCCGGGCAAAAATGGGCAATGAGGTCATTCTTGGCATAGAAAGGCATGAATGCACTCGTGTAACGTAGAAAACTGAATTATCTCAGGAATAATCTAATGAATTGCGTCACTGTTTTACTTCCAGAAATATTTACGCAATCCTGGCGTATTTCGTCACTGTTAATATCTTGTTCACAGTGTATGACAGTTAACAGTCGACCGCAATACAATTCAACAGCTGACAGTTGCTGTCAGGCTGTGGCTGTCTAAGTTTGTTTGAATGGTGTAATACACTATATAAGGCGGCTGTACTGAAACTACTACGTCGTGAGCTGTTTGTTAATCTAGTGCGCATGCGCATCTTACACTGCGCGCCCACAGAGAACATGAACCAAGGTCAAAATTCAGACAAAAAAAATTGAAAACATGGCGCTATAATTGCAAACTTAAACGTTTAACCTTTTAGAACCTTTATTTGCCATAATTTACAACTTTAAAAATTTAAACTGATCCTCTTCTTTCAATTTTTCAAATGTTGTAAGCTGCAATTTTACACATATGAAAAATTTTTCGAGACATTTGAATTTTTGAGAAATTTAATCTTTTTTTCAAAGAAAACATTTTTATGGTCTGGATTGCGCGGCCACGACGTTCTAAACCATCCCATTTGCACAATTCTTCTAAGAGAATTTATATTCTCAACAATTTTGCTTGTTTATTTTTCTGTAAGGGTGTTTATATTCTTACAAAAATGTGTGCTTGCGTAATTAAATAAAAATCTTACACCGATCTTGTTTATAGTTTGTTTAAAATCCGCCAGAGGTCTCTGTGCACAATGTTTATAAAATTGACGCCTGCGCACTGAGAGCCGACTTGACGCATGCGTAAACGCAGAAAATTTGATCACTTTCGGCAGGTAGATAAAAATATTGATGCCAAACCGGATTATATCAGATGAGATCAGAAGTTTACTGATTACCAGAAAGTAATGACCTTCAAGACTGATAAAAGTAGTCAAAAGAATAAACATTCTAATCAATCGGACTTTTGTTATGTTGAGATCGAAGTTAATATTTGGTATTAATTTCCTAGAGAACGATTTCCTGAACCCCTCTCCTTTCATCTTTGTACATGGATCATTGGGGCCTGTCCTATATTGAACGATTTTTGTATATACGATTTGGTAATTTCGTTGATAACGATTTCTGCCCCCTCCCCTTCCCCCTCCTATCAAATTTGTACATGCATCTTATATTTAACACGTAGATAAAGTTGGTCATGGCCAAAGCGCTCGGCCCCCTGGCCGGTTCTAGCCGTGGGGCTCGGCCGGGCGTTGCGCTCACATGACCAACAATTAATCCTTGAGTTAAATATGAGATGCGCTTATAAAATTTATAGTAAGGGGGGTGGCCAAAAATCGTTCTCTAGGAAATTACCCACTCTCTGGGTCGAGTGCTGCGGCTAGGAGGCCGATCATGCCGCGGCTCGGGGTCAAGGCGACAACATGACCAGCTTTTTAAAAACTACCTAAAAATTGATAAAAATGAATGACAAAGTACAAAATTGATATGATGGGGNAGACCAAATATCTTAATTACTTAACTTTGATGGTTGTGTATCATAAAACTTAATTGTTCATAGTTTCAGACTATCTTGTTCATAGTTTCAGACTATCTTGTTCATAGTTTCAGACTATCTTGTTGCATGATGGATAAAGGACATCCACAAATCCTATCTATCCCCCAGTTTCTACAGCAAGCCCGGGGAGCAGGAGACAGGAATAGTGGAGAGTATTCCAGCGCTAGGTTCAGTATGGAGCAGGAGGATTCATCTGACACGGAGCAAACCGATTCAGATCTTCATAACGAGTCAAACCAGGAAGATATTTAATAATCATTTTAATCTTAGAAGAAAACGTTAGGGTCCGGAAATTATACGATTTTTGGACTCCCCCCCCCCCTTATTTCAATTTGTACATGACCAACAAATTTTCAGCCAAATTATTATCATTATTTATTTTGTATTACATTAGGATTAGGTTAGGTTTAGACAATTTCTTGACCGAGCGCTGCGACAAGGACATTCCAGGGGGGCCGAGCGACGCGGCTAGGACAGACTAGGGGCCCGGCAAAGCGGCCACATGACCAATTATACCCGGCCATGTGTACATATTAGATGCATGCACAAAATTGATAGAAGGGTTGGGGGTGTCCAAAAATCTTATACTAGGAAATTACTAAACGTTAACCTCAAGCTAACATGGCCAGGTTTAGAAATACGTAGTATTACTATATCTATGAAATTGTCTTTTTAAAGCATGTATATAAAAAATACATGATAAAGAAACAATGCATGTAAGACATCATCAAAATTTAACCTCAATAACTAATTCTAATTACAAAATTATGAAAATGCCCCCCTAAAACGGATAGCCCCCGGCCCCCGCCCCCTACCTCAGTGATGGCCAGCTGAAAAAAAATGTTCTAGTATATTATGAAGTATTGTTTTTAAATTTATTTATCAATTTCTGAAATAATTTTTGGTCTTAAAAATAATTGACTAAATTGGGGGTGTGGACAAATAATGTACATATTTATGCCAAGGATATCCATTTAACCCCCTCTCCCACCCATCTAAAAAATATTATTATTCTGTGAGTGTAGGGTGAAGATGGTGCTGGGGAAAGTGAAGATGGAAAATCTAATAAACTAACTCTTTCAATCCTTCTCAGCGAGGGATTAATTGAACCCGGAGACGGTGTTCTCTCGATCGATTATCTTGGACAATCATTCCGGGGCGATCTTCTCCCGATCGGAAAAATTCGATCGGTGGAGACCGGATTAGTGTTTAATAACCCTAGTGCCTGGGCGATATACTGCAAGAAGATAATTAACCCTGCCAAGAAGTCTGGGTGTGGGTGGGCGAGTATCAAGTATAAAGGGAGAAAAATGGATTATTTCAAGAATATTTGGTTAAAGCGGAGATCACAACGCGAAGCGGAAACTGCTAAAAATGAGGCAGCGCAAGCATTGACTGCGTTATCAAACTCCCTAGCAGGTAACAGGATGTTAGTTAAAGTAAAATTTTTTTTCGAATCTCCTTTATTTTCTCCAAAAAAGGTGAAAATTTGCAATATAACGAATTTTTTTTACTCTTAAAGAATGATCTTTTGTTTATTTTTCATTTTGTGAATAAATTCTTTTATAATTGCAGATTACTTTCAGGAAAGTTAAGAACGGGTTTTTTATGTATTTTATGTAATTTGATTTTTTTAGGACTTTACATATAATTACTTCGAATTATATAATTTTTTTCGAATGATTTGTTAGTCATTCGTTTTAAAAAGGGGGAGAAAATGTCGACATGCAGTTGATGATAAATTTTGACCTCCCCCCCCCCCAAAAAAAAAAAACTGCGCAAATGATTTCTTTAATTTTCAAAATAAATATAATTATAAAATTGCATAGGTCACAGTGTACCGTCGTCAGCTGGTCAGTTGGATATTATTCCTGTCCACGGTGTCCCTCATCCTCTACAACCTGGAGGTCAACACACTCATCCTTTACATCCTGGAGGCGTTCAACCTGGATCTCAACCCTCTCATCTTCATAACCAACATCAATCAGACCCAGAAGTGCAGGTGGGTGGGGGGAAAAATTTCTAAAAATAATTGATCCAGAAATTTTCCAGCATGTTTTATATACCGCTGAATGGTTCTGAAGATACAAGTTTTAAAAATTACTGATTTCAAGGGAACCTATGTTTTGTAAGTATGCTGATTTTTTTTTCTATTTGAAAGAATTTGTCAGGGGTCTATAAAATTCTTTCCCCCCTGGGGGGGGACATCTATAAATTTTAATAGAAAAAAAAATGAAAAATAAGAAATTTAAAAAAAATTATTTTATTTTTCTTTAAAAAAAGGGGGTTAAGAGAGACGAAGAAAATACTATATGTATAACAAATATATACGGATCCACGGATCAACCACAATCTGTAAAAACAAAACGTTTTGCCTTCAAACCCCAAATCTGAACTGTTACAAACAGAGAGATTATTAAAAGTTTCCTTATCTCTGAAGGGCTCATCGAGTTTTGGCAAAAAAAGAAATAAAAAAATTTGAAAATATTACTGCATCAAAATTAAATTAATCCTAAGCACTGACCTCTTATACAGATTAAATGAGGGGGGGGGGGATTAAACGTCTAGATTGAACATAATCTAACCTAGTGAAGAGTAGAAAATCTTCTTCTGTGTAGTTTTCAGTCTTTCTTGATCAGAACTTGGTCTCTCTGCTGGAAGAGCCTCCTCAGAGGTTACTGTGTGGGGGAGGGGAGAAGCGCGAGGGTGGGATGGCAGGGAGGACCTGCGAGGGTGGGAAGGTGTGTGGCTATATGAAGGATCACCTATAGTGTCCTCTTCTGTTTCTAAAATAAAACAAGAAATAAAAATCATAAATGGTCTAAACAAATTAACTAATTATTTGTAATGCAAAAAAACAGGCAAAAAAGTAAGTAATTTTGCGTTTTAAAAAAAATTAAATTTGAATCGACATATTTTTTCTAATCTTGATCCAGATTACGTACATACTTTTCCCACACTGGATCCGGATCCGGGAATAGTTTTTTTTTTTTTTTTACCTGGATTCGATGCATTCAGCGGATTATCCACAAGAGAAATAAATTCCTCAAATAATCTGTTCTCATCAATCTAAACAAAAAATAATGAATTAGATTAAAAAAGTCGAAGAAAATGAAAACTGTGGAATGTGAATGTGATTTTCTTTTACATTCAAATGAATATGGGAAAAAAACAGCAGTGTGCAGAAATCCATTTCACTTATTTTGACAAAAAAAGAGATTAAATTATATAGCCACAGAAATTAAACATGGGGAATCCATAATTCTGTGGAAAATGGAGACAACTGTTAAACTAGTGTTATCATGAAATTGAAATTGAAATAAAAAAACAGCAAATCAATATAAAAAACAAAAACAAGTGAATATAAAAAACAGCAATGGATTTAAAAACAGCAATGGATATAAAAACAGCAAATGAATATAAAAAAATACAACAAATGAATATATAAACAGCAAATGAATATAAAAAATAACAAATGAATATACAAAATAACAAAGGAATATAAAAAAACAGCAAATAAATATATAAACAGCAAATGAATATATATCAGTATCAGTGTGCACAACCCATTCAACTTAAAAAGGTGAATTTTAAGCTAATGGTAATTATACTATTTTTTAACAACAAAGATTATTTTGATATCGTCCTATTCACAGATTTGGTGTTAAAAATAGGTAGTAAATTTGTTTCAGAACTATGGGGGGGGGGGGGGTTGCTGGTTCTTTGAAAGTATACATTTTTAAACAAGAAGTTCTAGATTTACGTTAAAATCAAATTAAATGCATTTCATTCAAGTTTATCGGACAATAAACATTAATAGGAATTATTCCAGGAAGTGTGTGGGGGGGGGGATCTAAAAAAGACTGTTTTGAATTAATTCCACTGGAACCCCTTGAAACAGCGGCAGAAGTTGATCAGATTTGTAATTGTATTTATAGACCCCTTGTTCAATTGTGTCCATTAAGTCAATACATAAATGTACTTGGTAGAAAAACCTTAATTTCTCTGATTTGGGTTAACTGAACTGAAAACATGGAAATCAAATCTCAACAGGCAAGTATGGTAATTTCCTAATGAACGATT
>NW_019396725.1:0-2639 GCF_000591075.1 Eurytemora carolleeae
TCTTGTCAATAGTCAATATAAGCCGGTATTTCATATTTTCTGAAATTATTAGAGTAAAATTGTACCTCCTTCCTATTCTGTGAAACCTGTCAAGCTAATACATGTATTTCATATGTAGTAATAATTGGGGCAATTTCCTAGAGAACGATTATTGGACCCCCCCGTGCCCTTCTCTCACCTCCTATCAATTTTGGGATCTGTTCTAGAGAATGATGTCTCCCCCCTCCCCCTCCCCATCAATTTTGTACATGACCTAGATTTAAACTTTTTCAACAATAAATATTGAATTTGTGATATTTAAGGGTTGTAACCCTTAACTTTACTTAAAGTAACCCTAAAATTTCATGAATAACAGAAACTGAATTGCTTGAAAGTGGCTTTAAGATTTTTAAAAATTCTAAGTGGTGACCTGGTTAATGTACAACCTAAATCCATGATCCTAATAATATCTTCGCCGGTGTTATTCTTGGTCCGTCGTAGAGAACGATTTTTGGACCCTCCCCTCCAATCAATCAATGACCACTTATTTTTCAGCAAATTTATTAATTATTTTTCTTGTTATTTAGGGTTTGGTTTGGTTAAGACAATTTATGGGCCGAGCGTTGCGGCTAGGATAGGCTAGGAGGCCGAGCGCTGCGGCCACGGGTTAGGTTAATTTAAGACACTTTCAGGGCCGAGCGCTGCGGCCACATGTCTTACATTTAAGATACTCTTACATTTAAGATCCATGTACAAAATTGATAGGAGTTAGGGGGGGGGGGGTCCGAAAATCGTTCTTTAGAAAATTACCGTTATTCTTCCCAATCTGCGAATAAAAGGGGGAGAGGGGATGATTTTTGGAGAAAATATTTACCCCTGATATATGTCCCTGTTTGAACATTTAAGATAAGAAGCTAAGTTAATTTCATATTTGCCAGTCATAAAAAAAAATTATCGAACCAATTTCATGTCCTTCATATGTTCTATGTTAATTTGTTTCAAATATGTCTCCTAACCTCCCCCCCTCCCCCCCACCTCCTAAAAAATATCGTACACGATTCAGAAAGTTTATAATTTTACAAAGTTTCTAAATTTTTGATAAAAAAAAAACACCTGCAACCACTAATTTCAGCCATTTAATTAAGTTCTCCAGGGTGATTAAAAGAAAGAGCTCATAGACTTAAGTGCGATTTTAGAGCAAATCTTTTAAGTGCTAGTAATGTTCAAGAGACAAGTTTATTTTTTAATTAGAAATACGGAATAAGATAAGAAAGCCACCCCCAATGTGATTTTGATCACCCTGTGAATTTCCTAAAAAACACTTGTATAAAAGTATCCAACATCTTGAGGTATTTGGGACATACAGATACAAACAGCTGTTTTAATTTTAACCTCATTTGGTATTCATGATATTTTCATGATAATTTGTGTTTGTGAAGATTAAATTCTAAGCCCTCCATTTTTAGAGTCGCATTATGATACCCATTAAAGCTTCACATGCTTAAAAATTAATTTGAAATTTATGCGCCCAACTCTGAATATTTTTTATGCTGGTTTCTCTATAAAATTGTCAGAATCATATCTTCACATTATTGACAAGATAAAGTTTCTTTAAAGGATACCGTTGTGAATCGGGCATTCGAGGCTCACTTCAAATTACAGAGATAGTCCCTCTAAAGTCTCATAACCCCTCCCTCTTCGATTATATTCATCCCTGAAGTAAGTTTATTAAATTATGTCAAGATAAGAGTATTTTCAAATATCAAGGAAAAGAAATCAATCCGATCATTCTAATTAAGGAAAGAGAGGCAATACTGTACTTAATTTTTCATGCTTTTTGGCAATATTGAAATTTTAACAAAAATGTTCGTTCATTTTCTTCTGAAGCTAAAGCAACAATAATACGCCCTAAAAATAGTTAGAGATGTAGAATAGTCGGAAATCAAAAACTGTCGCATTCTAATTTGAATATCGTATATTGGTAGAATCCTGAATCATTCAATCATGTGAATATTCAAGCGTAATATAGATTTGAATTAAGATTTGAAATCACGGATGCAATGTTCAGAATACAATTTGAAAAATGGGTCATTTAGAAATATTATTGAAATCTTTTCATATCCTTTCTTCCTCTTCTGAACAGATTTTGAAAAGAAAAGATTTTTTAATATTTATGTTTTCAGAAAGAGAATGCCTTATATCAGTGAAGAACGTGGGGCCAGGAACTCACTGGATTATAGACTCTTTTTCAAGGTTAGTATGATTTCATTTAATTAATTTTATTTTATTTTATTTTATTTTAATTTATTTTATTTCAGATTTTATTTGAGATTTTATTTGAGATTTTATTTTATTTTAGATTTTATTTTATTTTATTTATTTGAGATTTTATTTGAGATTCTTGTCAATAGTCAATATAAGCCGGTATTTCATATTTTCTGAAATTATTAGAGTAAAATTGTACCTCCTTCCTATTCTGTGAAACCTGTCAAGCTAATACATGTATTTCATATGTAGTAATAATTGGGGCAATTTCCTAGAGAACGATTATTGGACCCCCCCGTGCCCTTCTCTCACCTCCTATCAATTTTGGGATCTGTTCTAGAGAATGATGTCTCCCCCCTCCCCCTCCCCATCAATTTTGTACATGACCTAGATTT
>NW_019396725.1:2701-63522 GCF_000591075.1 Eurytemora carolleeae
AATTAGGCGTGCACCCAAAAAATTGGAAGATTTGAACCAAAAATGAAGGCAGGGCCCCCCCCCCCCTACATCAAATGTGCCAACTCCACCATCCCCTTTGATTGAAAGTTATCAAAATAAATGATAAAGGATGAAGGATAATTGACGAACGATAAACGATGAAAATGAGCGATAAATAAACAATGATAAAGGATGAAGGATGAACATTAGCGATACAATGCTAAAGGATGAAGGTTGAATGACGTATACGATCAATGCTGAATAATGAATAATGAATACTGGATAATGAATAATGAATACTGGATAATGAATAATGAGTAATGGATAATGAATAATGAATAATGAATAATGAATAATGAATAATGAATAATGAATAATGAATAATGAATAATGAATAATGAATAATGAATAATGAATAATGAATAATGAATAATGAATAATGAATAATGAATAATGAATAATGAATAATGAATAATGAATAATGAATAATGAATAATGAATAATGAATAATGAATAATGAATAATGAATAATGAACAATGAACAAGTAACGATAAATATGATGAAGGATGAGTGACGAATACGATCAATGATCAACGATCAACGATGAATGATGAATGATATTACAGGAGAGGGTGTTTACAACATGGTTGTAGAAGTCCCACGGTGGAGTAATGCTAAGATAGAGATAGATCTCAAGTCCAGTCTCAATCCCCTCAAGCAGGATGTCAAGAAGGGGAAACTCCGGTAGGTCCTGTGCAACGGAATCAACAACAATCATTCAATTAATTTATTATGTTTGGTTTTCAAGCTATTCTGGTTTATCTGACCAAAAACGACAAATGGTAAATCCCCCCCAAAAATAAGCTTTTTATTCCCAAAAGATTTTTCATTAATGATGTTTTTCTTTAACAACTTCTTTTAAAACTCTGCCAAACTGTTATTTAAAAAATCTGCCACTCAAGTTTTTGAAATCCAGGAAATAAATAATCATCACAGTTTTTGTATCTAAAAAATTTGCTCAACAGTCAACTGGGCCAATTTTAATGAAAAACTCTGGTTTTTGTAAAAATTAAAACGGGTTGAAAAATTCTTTTTTTCGAAATAAAGGGTAATTCTTGAAATTACGACAACACAGATTTTAAATTGATTTTATGTTGTAGGTATGTGGCGAACTGTTTCCCCCATCACGGGTATATTTGGAACTATGGCGCTATCCCTCAAACATGGGAGGATCCAAACCATACAGGTACCCCCCTCCCCCCCCACAAATAAGGTAAAAATGTCCACAACAAAGAACCCCCCCCCCCCACAGCACGCCATTAAATTATTTTTTTAATCTCAATTTTTGAAACAATTTATGAAACAATGGTCTGGTTAAATGTAACAAATACGGCCCCACCCTACTCCATTCTGTAAAACCTTCTTCAATTTCAATTATTGATATTTTGTGTTAAGACCCTAGCACGAACTGCAAAGGGGACAACGACCCCATCGACGTTTGCGAGATCGGGCAGAAGATCCATCCCAGGGGGTCCGTTGTTCAGTTCAAGGTCTTGGGAACCTTCGCACTCATCGACGAGGTCAGTTCACGCAGGCGCAGTAGGCTCAAACAATTTTGCGCATTTTTTCCAATTTTGTCTTATGGATTTGAATATTAATTTGACTTTAAAGAGCGATGCAAGAAAATCGGTTTAAGTTTAAATTATCGGATTCAAAATAGTATAATAAATAAATGAACTGTATAATGTTGAGTAGGGTGAGACGGATAAATAACTAGGTGTTGAGTAGAATGAGACGAATTGTTAACCAGTATAATGTTGAGTAGGGTGAGATGGATTGTTAATCTGTATAATGTAGAGTAGGGTAAAACGAAGTGTTAACTTGTAAAATGTTATGTATGGTGAGACTGATTGCTAACGAGTATAATGTTGAGTAGGGTGAGATGGATTGATAATTAGTATAATGTAGAGTAGGGTGAAACGGAGTGTTAACCTGTAATATGTTGAGTAGGGTGAGACGGATTGATAACTAGTGTAATGTTAAAATGGGGTGAGACGGATTGTTAATTAGTATAATGTAGAGTAGGGTGAGACGGAGTTATAACAAGTATAATGTTAAGTAGGGTGAGACGGGTTGTAAACCTGTATAATGTTGAGTAGATTGATGTAGACTGGTAAACTGTAATGTTGAGTAGGGTGAGACGGATTGATAACCTGTATAATGTAGGGTGAGACGGATTGGAAGATTATCGGAATCGATGTAACTGATCCTCTGGCCGAAAACCTCAACGATATCCATGATGTAGAGAAGCTTATGCCCGGTTTCCTCACGGTAAGAAGCCCATGAAATTTATTTTAAATTTTTTTAAAAATAAAATCATTTAAATTTAAATTATGCATATAAAAAACTTATTTTTAAATGTTTTCTGCAGTAGAAATCCGCGAATCAATTTTTATTTCGAACCCACACTTGAAATATACCAATAAATAACCAGCTCGTGTGTTCGTAAATTTTGATCAGCCTAAGTTTTCTAGGGTACCGTGTGAATCAAACATCTATCTCTATTTCCGGAAATTCACTTGAAATTACGCTTACAGTCCCTTTAAATTTTTATATATAAAGTACATAATATACATTTTAGGCAACGGTGGAATGGTTTAAGATTTACAAGATCCCCGACGGAAAGCCCGCTAATGAGTTCGCCTTCGACTCCAAGCCAAAGGTGAGAACTAATGGTTTGTTGTAAATTAAGATTGGCATCTTTTTTGTCAGTACAAAAATTTATTGTTCCTGAAGTTTCTATAATTCATTCGCTTATCTTAACTTAGTATTTTTCGCTGATATTAGTTCTCTGAAAATAAACCTGAAATGTAGAAATGATCGTAGGATCGTGAGTTTGCCGAGAACGTGATCGCTCAGACCAACGAAAGCTGGAAAAAAATGATGTCCGGGGAAATCGAAGCTAAGGTTAGACGTTTTTTATTAAAAAGCTCTAAATAATTTATTATCTCTCATCTTTGCAACCTGTTGGTTTAAACCTTTGAGTAGTACAAATATTATAAAAGTTGTTTAATGTTTATTTTTTTCACAATCATGTTTTTAAAAGAATACTTTGGTTTCGAGTCAAAGTTAGAAAATTAGCGTCAAATGATCTATTCAACAAATAACTGCTTTAGAAGACAAGTCTTCTTGTAAAAAAACTCATTTTTTCTTTTTGTTAATCTACGAGAAAAATAATAAAATTCCCAGGTTAAAAGCGTGCCAGTTTACGTTCAGTTGTTAGGTGTTTCTAAAAAATTTCGAAAATCCTTCCGCCCTTGCGGAATGCTTTTTCTATGAATTAAAGGGGTGGATATTTTTCTATGAATTGAAGGGGTGGATATTTTTCTATGAATTGAAGGGGTGGATATTTTTCTATGAATTGAAGGGGTGGATATTTTTCTATGAATTAAAGGGGTGGATATTTTTCTATGAATTAAAGGGGTGGATATTTTTCTATGAATTAAAGGGGTGGATATTTTTCTAGATTACCCCTTACCAGGGATTATACATGCTTTGCAGACGGGTACTTCATTTGTATATGAAATATTTGTCTGATGTACATTTACCGCGTATACAATAACCTATTCTGAATATTTCATATACAAATGGAGTACCCGTCTGCAAAGCATGTATAATCATATGGTAGAGCGGGCCGTGTCAGTTATATCTACTTTCTATTACTTACTCCCTGCCCATTACCCAATAATATAATATAATTTGATACTTATTACCCAAATATTTACTGATTTTTATAAAATTAAGCACATAAAACCCTAAACAAATTGTTGGGGAAATGAGTTCAAAAGGGGGGGAATTATTTTTCGAGAAAATATACACCTTTGATTAATTAATATATACACCTGTATATCTAGGGTACTAGCCTAGTTAACACTACCCTTGGGAACTCTCACTCTATTTCGGCCGACGACGCTGCCGCTGTCGTCTCTCAGGTTGTAAATATTTTATTCATCTTGTATTTTCATTCATTTATTCATTCATCCTTTTATTCACCCATCCTTTCTTCCTTTCATTCATTATTCATTCATCCCACGGTGAGGAGGCGCAACTAGGGGGGGGGGGCCCTCCCCTAACAACTAGTGAGAGGGCTTCCCCCCCCCCCCCTGCAGAATGGAAAGAAAGAATATCAATATTAAGATAAAACACCGACATTTTTCTTTGGCGCATCGCACATTATTTATAATAGAGACTCTTACTATTTTCTCCTTTTCAATTTGAAGAAAGTCAGTCACTTTATTTATCTCTCAAGAAACCCATATAAATAAATAACATGTTACTTCATATGTTTATTATAAAAAATGACATTTAAGGGTTTAGGAAACTGACGACCCATGAAATTGCTTATTATAAAAGAAGAATATCAAGATAAAATAAGGATTCTATCGGCCTAACAGGACTTTTGCAGCTGACAAGAGAAGAAAAGGGTTATAGCACCTCTCTGGTTAACAAGGGCAGAGGGACTACAGAAAGACTATTTACGGATTATGATATAATAGTCTCAAAGTACTTGTATGAACTATTTACTGCAGACTACACAAACCAACAACAAAGGGACTACATATAGTGACTAAAATGACGACATTTTCGATGAATTACAAAAAAAAGTTTGCTGTAGACTATTATGGGGGACTTTGTACACATAGTGAATATGATTAAGCCAGGAATGGGATAAAAAGATATACTATTAAATATAAGGAAAATAAGACACTAGAACTAAAATTTTTCTTTTCTGCTTCGTGCAGAATGTATACATTCAACTTTTCGTTTATTTTACAGGACTTTCATTTTGAAAAAATATTCACCCCCCCCCCCCACCCCTGTCCCCTCCCTAGTTGTTGTTTGTCATTTGAATACTATTCCCTTGCTGAAGGATGAGTAATTCTTTTAGTTTTCTTCTTTTTGAATTTTCTGTTTTCAAGTATTTATCTCATCTTGTTCGTGGATTTCTTGAATTATTTCTCTAATGAGGACCTCCGCTACTAGTCTTTAATTTATTGATTGATTGATTGATTGTTCAGATGCTGGGAGCTGCAGCTGATGAACCCCTGCCTGCTGATGTTAACAAATGGCATTATGTTAGTCTCAAGTAAGCCGCAGGTAACACTTATTCAGTGTCCGTCCCTCCACCTCTCTTAGTTTGATATTTTTTTGACAAACTTTTTTTACTTATCATATTTTTTTTAGCATAATAGTAATATTTTTTAGGCTTCTGACTCCCTCGACAGCTGATATGAGATCCCGGCTTTGATCTTTACGAGCAACATCTATCATCATCAAATTATTAATGATAAAATATTTGATACCGTGATTCATCTTTTTCCTACCAACATTGCTTTAAAACTTGGTTTTTCTTTCTCTTGGAATTTTAAATTATATTTAGATTTGTCACAGCTTGTGAAATTTCTGAATTAAGTTTCTTCTCAACGCAAACCTAGTTCAGCTTACTCTCTCTTATTCATTCATGATAAATAATTATAATTCTGCTCAAACTTAAGTTATTTATTTTTTACCCAAAATTTTGATGATTTCACCCTTAAAATTATTATCTTACCCATTAGTAATACAAACCCTAACAAGCAATTCTAATTTCAGGGGTGTACTGTATATTTTCTATAATAAATTCCCCCTCCCCCTTTTGAAAAAAAAAACATTTTTTCTCATGTTGTATATTATTTTCACGATTTTTCTCAAAATTGAGGAAGTGATTTTCGTAGGAAAAGTAAAATAGAATCAAAAACATAACTTTCTTCTAATTTTTTCCAATTCATCCAAATGATTTTAATATATACCTCTGAACATAAGGGACCCTATCACATACCATATCTCTTTCCTGATTTAGTACATTCATCTTGGGCATTATATGTACCTAAAACTCTGATTGATTGATTGATTGATTGATCTTAGGTAGAAGGAGTTCTAACCGGCTTCGATCCTTTCATGAATCTAGTTCTGGATAATACTACAGAGATCACCAAGCAGGTAGAAATATCTATCTCTATCTATCTAGTTATGGACAATAATTAAGAAATTGGAAGGGGCTGGGGTCCAAAAATCTTATACTAGACTGTACCATGTATATTCAATAAGTCTGTTTTTCCATATCTTTCTATTTTTATTCATACATCTATTTATCTAGCTACCTATCGAACTGATCTTTAATTACATCTAGCTATCTAAATATCTATATTTATCTATCTAGAATACAAAGAATGAGATTGGTATGGTGGTTGTCCGAGGAAACTCTATTGTTATGCTGGAGGCTAAAGATAGAATTTAGGTAAATATGGGCTAAGCATGAGAAAATGGGTTTTTAATATCTTTGAAAATGTTCACCCTTAAAGGGAATGTCTTCGTAATTTAAAGTGATCCCCGAGTAATGTTAAGAGGTGAATGTCCAGATCACAACGAATCCTTTGAAACCTCTGATAAATATTGTGGAAGCTAACAACGGTTTTCTGAATCAAAAACGTTGTAATTCTGATAATTTCTCCAATGTTTCTGGAGCTAGAAATGCGGAAGGTAACTTTGCAGAGAAATCCGAAATGTTTTTTAACACAAAAACAGCAACTTAATACTTAATCAGACAAACACAACTTAATACTTAATCAGACAAACACAACTTAATACTTAATCAGACAAACACAACTGGCGGAAATTGTGAAACAGTCGTTGTCGTATTTATCAATTCAAAGAAGACGACTTTCGGTTTACATTTTTTGACCAAGCTTTCTTACCGCATGGATACACATAAAAATGGAAACAAAGAAGTTGTCATTTAACAACTTCTTTTTGTTTACTTGTAAACTTAGAATTATAAACAAGCTTGTCAGAAATAAAAACTTAATAGTAAAGTCGTCTTCATTGTATTGATATAAACACTGAGCACTGTTAATGTTAATATTTTGCCAACTTCAATCAGATTTATACAAATTTATATAAACTAAATGATTATTTATCATTAATTTTAACTTATTTATTTTTTCAGAACTGTCCTGTAGAAGTCTCAAATATTCATGGTCTCATTATTGTTGTGTATTGTAATTTTTTTTCAATAAAATCTTTTCCAACGGAAAATAAAATATTCTTATCTTTTTAAATATTAGTTTGTAGAGAAAAGACGACAACAAATCCTTCTGTCGTTTTTTTCCATTTACACTGTTCAATGAATTTGAATTCTATAATATTATGGTAAAGTTTTAGCAGGGTTACCTACAAAGGATACGACTTTAACACAGGCAAAATAAGACATTTTGTAATATCTCTGTAAATATTAATAGCAGCCGGGTATGAAGTCAGATTGTCGATATCTCTTTCCGGAGACTTGGAACCTCAAAAACTTGAGGATTTTTTTTCATTTATTTAAGGGGCCATTGGGATTATATATTATAAATATTGGCTAATAAGTCCAACTTGGCCGGAGAAAAATCGGAGCCGACGAGGGTCACTTTTCAGAGGTACCAAGTCTCCTGAAGGAGATGTCGACAATCTGACTTCATATCCTGCTCCTAGGCAATTATATGAGTCTACATTCAAAAATACAACCGGCTGCTATCAATATTTACAGAGATATTATAAGATTTCTTACTTGCCGCGGGTTCTTTGTGATAGATTATTTTTGCATTTAAGGTTCCTTGTACACATACACTCTCCTTTATAAATATATTTATTTCTGAAACACTCGGCTCTTCTTAAATGAATGGTATTTGCAAAGTCAAATTTTATTCATTAAACCACCTTATCCAGAAAATGGTTTTTCTTTCGCGTTCCAGAATATCATTTAAAGGTTTAATATGTTTAAATGTTCTTTATTTTATCCGAGACTGTTAATCAATTCTTGTAACTGTTCAACGTTTTGTTGGCTGTCATTTGCTGTTCTGTACTCCCAAGTTCCAGCAGGTTCGCGGCCCAGGATCTAAAAACAAAATGATGGATAACTTATCAGATCTTAAAAGGTTTTGGCCTGGTAAAAGATAAAATGAAAAACAAAAAGGAGGACTACAGCTCAAAAATGAAGGATTACGACTCAGGACCTAGAGACTAAATGAAGGATTACAGCTTAGGATATAGAAATTAAAAGGAGAATTACGGCTCCAAATCTAGAAATAAAATAAAGAACTACAGCTCAGGATCTAGAATTAAAACGGAGAATTACTGCTCGGTTTCATAGAAACGACATTGAGATCGGGATTTAGAATCAAAATTGAGGATTACGGCTCTGAATCTAGTAATACAATTGTGGATTTCCATTTACGGCCTCGAGTGTCTAATGAGTAAATTTGATTAATTGAGCCCTAGGGAGCCTATGATTAAGGAGAGACAGAAAGGCAATTATGCGGCTCAGAATGTTGAAACAAAAGTCTGATTCGTTAGACATTGTTAAGATACAGCCTGCGACTTTTTCGCCATGCCAGCATGGGAAATCACAATGAGACATGCACATCCTTAGCACCATGAGCTATTTTACTTACCTGAATCACAAGCTTTAGGGTAACCAAACTTCTCTGTAACATTTTCTTAGCTGTGCTCTAAATATGATTTATTTTTAGAACTATTAGAAAGTGTTCGCGAAAATTGAGAGAGGGTTAGGATTTACAGTAAATAACCGGGGTTTATATCTTCAACAACAGTTTTTTATGTTTGGGAGAGGGGGTGGCAAGATTTGTCCAACCTTTTTATTCTTCTAAAAACTCACTTTTTCCTGAACTCTGCGAATAAAACCTTCAAAATATTGTTGCTTAACGCAAACATATCCATGCTTCTGGGGTTGAAAAAGAAATACGAAGAGGGGGATTATCTATACAATATATACCTTTGGATTAAAGGGACTGAACGCGTAAATTCAAGTGACTCCATGCAAAGATGGCAAAGTTCGATTCAAAACGGGACCCAACCTTTATCTGACCAATTATGTGGAAGATATTGTCGTTTTTCTATGTTTCAAAACTTCTAACTTCGATAATACTTATATGCTTTGATCTTATTCATATTTGGCTTTAAGGATACCGTTGTGAATCGGGCATTGTCGTCTTTACACGGAGGACAACTTGAGATTACGCTTACAGTTAAAAGTAAAATGATATTTACCTTGTCTTTGTTTAAGATTAACTGCCCAACCATTGCTGAAAGAGATAAGTGTAAATATACAGGGGGTCCCAGAAAACATGGGAATTAAATCGAACTTCTAGACAGTCTTTGACCTATACGGTGCTTTTTTGTACACACATCAATGTTCTACACCAATCTAGGTAAAAACTAAAATCTTAGTAAAGAAACAAATGAAATATTTTTGAACTATTAAATACAAGATACATAGTCCACAAATCATGTAGATATTGGTCTATAATTGACGCGGACCGCCCTGCCTATGTGGCACGTAAAGAATTTACTTGTTATATTGCCGTTAAAACTATTATTTTTAGAAATCTAAATTGTCGAAGCAACTTTTTTTTCTTGGTCAATGATTTAGTCCTATACTAGAAAGCTCGAGGAAGACCTATGACCATATATAGATACTATTCTTAAATATTTGTTAAAAAATTAAAAATCTAGGATGTCGACGTCGTAGAATACCAGGTAGATATTTTCTAGAAAAACTGTATTGTTCTAATTATAGGGGTGTATACTTAAATGGGTCCTATTGTTCCCCGAAGGGATATTTACCGTGTGAACCAAACTAATTTAAGACCCTCCCCCCCCCCAACAAATTCCTGTTAACGCCCCTTCAAACAATAATTGTGTTACCTAGGGGTAAATACAGTTCAAACATTATCCTTCCTTTTCTCGTAGTTAGACCTGGCTCTAGAACCTGAATAGAAACATTATCCTTCCTTTCCTCGTAGTTAGACCTGGTTCTAGAACCTGAACAGAAACATTATCCTTCCTTTCCTCGTAGTTAGCCCTGGCTCTAGAACCTGAATAGAAACATTATCCTTCCTTTCCTCGTAGTTAGACCTGGCTCTAGAACCTGGACAGAAACATTATCCTTCCTTTCCTCGTAGTTAGACCTGGCTCTAGAACCTGAATAGAAACATTATCCTTCCTTTCCTCGTAGTTAGACCTGGCTCTAGAACCTGAAAAGAAACATTATCCTTCCTTTTCTCGTAGTTAGACCTGGCTCTAGAACATGAATAGAAGCAGATTAAAGGGACTATACACGTAGTTAGACCTGGCTCTAGAACCTGAATAGAAGCAGATTAAAGGGACTGTAAACGTAGTTAGACCTGGCTCTGAACCTGAACAGAAGCAGATTAAAGGGACTGTAAACGTAGTTAGACCTGGCTCTGAAACCTGAATAGAAGCAGATTAAAGGGACTGTACACGTAGTTAGACCTGGCTCTAGAACCTGAATAAAAGCAGATTAAAGGGACTGTAAACGTAGTTAGACCTGGCTCTAGAACATGAATAGAAGCAGATTGAAGGGACTATACACGTAGTTAGACCTGGCTCTAGAACCTGAATAGAAGCAGATTAAAGGGACTGTAAACGTAGTTAGACCTGACTCTAGAACCTGAATAGAAGCAGATTAAAGGGACTGTAAACGTAATTTTAATTGTCCCTCAATTTCAATAATTATATGCACATTTCACAAAGGTTCCTTTTAACCTTTAGGACAAGTAATGAGGAAGATATCCTTGTTTTTCTTTATCAAAAGATATAGTTTCACCCCCCTTCCTTCCGCATCCCACTTGTCTGGAGGACCACAATTGAAAATAATCAATATTGAAATAGAATAACAGAGATATCCTTCAAAAGTTCCAAGGGTACTACAGTAAATCTAGCGTGCCTGTATTCAAATTGAGGATTTCTTGAAACTAAACCTCTAAACTGCACAGTCCCTTTAAATTTAAGATAAACTTGAAAGTTGTCTGAACGGAATTGTTTCATGTTTCCTTGCAGTTGTGAACTTTAACAATCGTCGTCGTATATATCAATACGGTGAAAACCACTTACGATTTCAATTTTGGCGACCACTGCATTGGAAATATATATATATAGTCTAATTTATATGTTATCCTTTCTAGGTATGTTTTTAAAACTAAAGAATCATAAATCTACTAATTTCCGTAGGTTTGTTTATACAAATACAGAGTGTCACACAAAACATGACAGTATTATTTCCAAAATGTGGTCTGCTATATTTTTACTTTTAATATTACCCACGGTATGAAGAATTTCGTTCAGATTTTGACAATTTTGGTTTAATTTAACAAAATTGAAATCTGAACGATCGCTGTTGAAATTTTCGGTAATATTGACAACTCACAAGAAAGCAGACCACATTTTGGAATGCCAGGACCTGCATATAAAAGTGTGTTTTTGTGTTAAGAACTTTAATCGGGTTGATGACTGAATGTCAGAACTTCCAGGATCTAAGACGACATTCAAGTCGTTTTGTCATGTTTCGTGGGACACCTTGAACTTGTTAACCTTTAAAACTTGTAAAATCTCCTCACAAAGTACAATTTTTCTCCGCCAGGCTGCTTCTGTCATTTCCTAAATATAAAATGTTTAAAACAGACATAATTCTGTTTAAGACTGAATTTCCAAGCAACTTAATTAGCTTGAAAAGACGGATCCAAAAATGATTCGAAAAAAATGGAAACCCTAGACAATAGACGTCATACTTAACCCTATTCCTGCGGTGGGGGGGGGGGTCAATTTGACCCACCCCCTTGTAGTTTTTTTTTACATAACTTGAAAAATATTGGTCTGAGGCTGTTGAAATTTTCTGACTTTTCCTGTAACAAACTAAATCTTTGTTTTGACCCACTTTCAATTGTCAAATTTAGATAATTTGTTTGCCTTTTGGAAAACAGATTGCACAAGTGTTGCAAAGAAATTTTTGCCAATTATATTATTTGCATACAATCCGTCATTTTTAGTTTTTCTTAATAACACCTCAGGTTATTTAAAATTCTGAAATTTTTTGCATATTTGAATTGACATGGTCAAGGGCTTTTCAAAAATGTTAATTTTATCATTTTTTGGACATATTTTTTGCAAACATTTTTAATATTAATCTTGATTTTGCAAAAAAATCAATTTTGGCAAATTTGCAATTTTTTTCAGATTCTAAAAGTTGGGCATTCGAGCTTTCCAATTATGTATCATTTGTCATATTTGGAAATAAAACATGAGATTTAGAAGGGGGGGGGGGGGTCCTATCCTGCGTATCCAGGTTTTCCAGTACCCCAGCAGGGATAGGGCTAGTAAGTGGATTTTCAAGCTACTGCTAGAAAACTAACAATATCAAAAGCAGATAATAATGCACAAGGAATATCTTTATGCTCCGGAGTTATCTGGTTCTCATTAAGTATGCTGCAGTATACAGGGTGTCCTACATCATATTAGACCGTCAATCTGTCTAAACTACGATTTTCGGGACTTATCAAAAAAGAATGAATCATTTTGTAAAATTGAATAAGGCTCATATAAGAATTTTCTTGTGAAAAATACTAGTTTTTTTCGAGTATTATGGTTGTATTTTGGCGTTAAAGCTTGGAGATAATCTAACATGACGCTCTGTATGTATTATACATAATGTATGTATTGTACAAAAGCTTAATTGCTATCACATTTAGAAATAACCTGTTGATCGCCGCAAGAAAATTAATTATCTATTTTATTTAATGCAAACATGTTATTTTTCTTACTTTGTAATGTAAACCTCCACAAGTTTGCTCGTAAAAAGATCTACGTCATTTTTGAAGAGAAAATAACTCTAAATTACACTTATTAAAGAAAATAGCACGTAAATTTTATTGAGGAGGATTAAATTCTTAACCTTATGAATGATAAGAAGTAATTTTTTCAAAATTTTTAAATGTTCACATTATCCTTTACTTTGTGTGTAACAATATAGTTAAAAGCCAACAGAGAAACAAATTCTTTGAACCAAACTTGCTAAAACACTTTAAATGATGAAAAAAAATAACCTAATGATTGAATAAAATCAAATTATGAAAAAAATGCTGAGTGTATTTTTGTACTTATATGCACACATGACTAGTTGGGAGTTGGGCTGGGGGCACGTTTACACTTTTTCTAAATGTCTTTTCTGTAAAAGCACTGTAAAGCACTGGAAAGGAAAAATGAAAGGGGGTATAGGTTGAAACCTGAGAATCTCAGGAGATGATTGAGACATATAAGAGTTCTTTTGATGTTCCTGTCTCGTGAAATTGATATAAAACTGTGTCAAAATTATACCAAAAGATTTTAATAAAACTGTTCGTTCAGTTAAAACATAGTTTCATTATTTTTGTTCTTCTCCTTTGTGGTGGTTTTAATGGCTTCCCATTTGAATCCTTACTTATTCTTATTGTTCTTCTTTTGATAAACATTAAACATATACTTCTACTTCTCTGAGTATGCATCTTCCATTTGGTTTCCATGGAACGCAGTGCAGGATAATGGAATTTTAAACATCTTTCTACCCATCAGGAATACTTGAGTATGGTTTTCTGCTTCCTTATCGTTTTTTTTTAATGAAAAACTGTAACAGGACATTCACTTGTGGAGCTCCTAGAAGCCTAAAATTTTACAATTCCTAACCTTTATCGTGAAAGTCAACGATATCATCCAGAGGCAAAGTGCTGAACTGGCTCCTTTCACGCCCCGCTCATTGTTGCTATGGATGCATCTGATCTGTTTGGTTCCTATTAGAAGGTAAGCAGTTCACCTTATTTACTTACAACAATTTTTTAAGCACATGGTTTGTTTAGTTTCTCTGACTCTACCCTGTGGTCTGAAAGGCAGCAGAGGCAGTCGACCTTTGCTTCACATGTTCCATTTCCTGTGTCATTCCTCCTAGGTCCTCTCCGCCCTCAGTTTGGGTTCTACACAGACGTCCAACTCCTACACCTTTGCTATCCAAATCTATTTAATCTAGTATTTAGCTGACATGCATATCCTCCTAGAGGTCTCCTTATTCAGCCTCATCTCATCCTCAACCTCAAGCGCAGACTATTTAATCGTCATGCAATCTAAAATCTTCATGCTTTCTACAATCTACATGCTTTCTACAATCTAAGTACATGCTGTCTACAATCAAAATGCTGTCTACAATTTAAATGCTGTATACAATCTACATGCTGTCTACAATTTAAATGCTGTCTACAATTTAAATGCTGTCTTCAATTTACATGCTATATAGTACAATCTACATTCTGTAAACAATCTACATGCTGTCTACAATCAACATGCTGTTTACTACATACTGTCTACAATATACATGCTGTCTACAATCTGCATGCTGCCTACAATATACATGCTGTCTACAATATACATGCTGTCTACAATCTACATGCTGTCTACAATCTAAATCTAAGTACATGCTGTCTAAAATATACATGCTGTCTACAATATACATTCTGTCTACAATCTACATGCTGTCTACAATCTACATGCTTTCTACAATACAATCTAAGTACATGCTGTCTAAAATATACATGCTGTCTACAATCAAAATGCTGTCTACAATTTAAATGCTGTATAAAATCTACATGCTGTCTACAATTTAAATGCTGTCTACAATTTAAATGCTGTCTTCAATTTACATGCTATATAGTACAATCTACATTCTGTAAACAATCTACATGCTGTCTACAATCAACATGCTGTTTACTACATACTGTNTTTACTCTATCCTTTACTCTATCCTTTACTCTATCCTTTACTCTATCCTTTACTCTATCCTTTACTCTATCCTTTACTATATCCTTTACTCTATCCTTTACTCTATCCCTAACGAAACAATAATGCAAGCAATATTTTACCATAATCCTTTGCGGAGAATGTACTGCAAAGTTGATTAGTCTATAATTTTTATTTTTTGAGTAAATACAGGAACAATTAAATTTTATAGCACAGTACTTACATAGACAGCTAATCTAACATTAAAGAATATACTATAAGAAAAAAAGCATAATCTGGGCATGAATTATAAAGTACAAAATGGTTATAAAAAATCTCGATTGATTTCTAACTTAAGTTTCATTAAATTCCATTTTTAACAATTTAAGGTTTTTTGCGAGTCACTTCAAGAATTTTTTATGTTTATCAAAATCTAAATTGTTTGAACTAACAGTTTGTTTTTAGTAAGCTATGCAAATGTTTGACTCAACAGAAATCAACAATGCAAAAACATTACAAAAACATTCCAAAAACATTGCAAAACCATTCCAAAAACATTGCAAAAACATTTTCGTTTTTAGCTTTTTGTTTCTCGTTTTGGCCTATTATACAGTGAAACCCTTAATAACGAATACATCGGAAGAATTTATCAAATGTCGTCTTGACAAAAATGTTTTAAAAGACTATCTAAAACTCTCTAAATATTTACAAGTAGTAGGTTTTTTTCTCTTAACATTTTTAGCATTTAACTGTTTCTTTTCAAATCATCATTATTGAATCGTTCCCCAATAAACACCAATTTTCGAGGATTCTTTTAAAAAATGTCGACATTTTTCCCGGGCAACATTTTTTAATTCTACCAGTCATAAACACTCTGGGGTCAGAAGACTTTCAACAAAAACGTGAGCCCGGTTTGGTTCAACCGTTTTGATAATTATTGGGTTCAGACAAGCCAAGTACTTTAGATTACAGTTGAATTTTGTCATTGGTCCTTAAAGTCCTTTGATAATTTATTAAATGTTCTATCAAGGGTATCCCACGAAACAAGGCAGTAGCCAGACGACTTGTAAGTCGTCTTTGATATTTATTTGTGACTATCAGCCTAAAACCCAATTGAATTCGCCTAGTCCTGGTATTTACAAAATGTAGTCTGCCGTTTTGTGCTATATTCAATATTCAATATTACCGGAGATGTTAAGAATTTTGCTCAGATTTCAATTCTGTTGAATAAAACGAAAATTGTCGATAGCTGAACGAGATTTTTCAGATTTTGTGTAATTTTGAAAGCACAAAAAAGACAACCACATTTTGGAAATTCTAAATTCAAGGGATGTTTTGTGATTATTAACTTTAGAATGTTACTTCTACAATTAGGTTGACAAATTATATCAAAAATCAAAAACAACTTTCAAGTCGTCATTCTACTGTCATGTTTCGTGGGTCACCCCGTAGGTTTCAGAAACAGTAAACCCATACGGCATACATGTAAGAGGAACGTACAGTCGTAGTAATACTAATTTGTTTGTCATGGGTGTTTGTTTGTTTTTTTGTATGTAAATCCGACATTTGCCTCAAATTTGTATTGTCGAACTCGGAAGCACGACGGGAATGTTTATAGCTTGGTTTAAAGTTTCAGCTGAAGAGAGTGATTTTTTAGGTTTTACTTCTCTCCAGGCAATACTGGGTTCCCAAACTATTTGGTTTATTGTTCAAGATATTTAGATTAAACGGGCAGTTTTATTAAACATTTTTATTAAATAGTTTAATTGAAAAATGTGTGTGTTTCAAGTAAACGTAAATTAACAAAAACTATGTTTATTACTTCAAGTTTTATTTTTTACATGGGAAGATCGAGAACCTGTAAAAAGATGTAAAAAACGACGCAACCTTTTTTTTCAGAAGGAGGACCAGAAAACTGAAGAATGATTGTAATCTTCACTCTACCTCTTTTACTTAAAGAGACAGACCGCCTATGTAAGGTAGTTAAACTGAGTATGCAGTTATGTTAATAAATTCTTTAGGATTCATTTGAGACATATAAAACTTTTCCACGATGTATAATTTCTGAGTTTGAGTGCATAGTTGACGTTCAAAATTATGAAATTGGATGGATACGTTTTCAGAATCGGTTTTTTAAAATTATTAAATAACGACGACGAAAAATAAAGTAAAAATTATACAGTAAACTAATTAGATGGCTAAGAACATATTTCTCAAAAGAAATTTGTCAATAAATCAATGCTTGAATCAATTATTTAATTTTCATCATTAAAATTGAAATTCTTATTTTCTATTAATTTGTTCGCAGATTTCTACAAATTCTTCATATGTCGTCTTTTCAATAATAATTCCAGAAAATCTGCAGAAAATCTTTTTGCATAATAATTGAACAAGATTACTAATTTTCAATGATAAGATTAATTTTCTTTACATTTGTTGTCGTCGTTATTTGATAATTTTAAAAAAATAATTCTGAAAACTACGATTTTGAACGTCGACTTTGCGCTCAAACTCAGGATTTACAGATCTTCAAAAAATTTTATATGTCTCAAATGAATCCTAAAGAATTAGTCAACAACACTGAATACTCAGTTTAACTATCTTACATAGCCAGTCAGTCCCTTTAAAGGGTCTGTAAGCTTAATTTTCTGTGACCCTCCATGCGAAGATTCCAATGCCCGATTAACAACGGTTCCCTTGAAACCTTTATCTGATAAACAATGTGAAAGATTCAATTGTTTTTCTCACTCAAAAGTGTTTATTTTTGTGAGTTTTTCCATTGCTTCTATAAGCAATAAATCAAGTCACTTTTAAGGGTACCGTTGTAAATCGGACATTGCTATCTTCCCTTTAAGTTTTGTAATTCGCAATTTCTTTTGATGTAGTATTGTAGAAAATTACAAAACATGTTATGATTGATAATTTAAAAAAACAAAACAATAAATTTATCGACAGAATGCAGGACATTATACTATTATCTTTATTAGACCAATAAAACAAAATTCCTGTGATTACAAGAACGGTGGCCATATCGTTTATTACTAAAAAATTTTTTAACAGAATCTCAAATTCATGAGAAGCCTCTCAAAAGTATAAAAAAAGTTTGAATGCTAACTAACCAAAGAAAAAAAAAACTACTCATAATTCAACATCATATAAAGTTTCTCCTAAATAATCATTTTTTACATTTCATAAAAAGATTGTTTTTACATATTTATATATTTATTACTCTTTACCTATAAGTTTTTATAATTTGTCGGAAACTGTATTTTACAAAGAAATCCTATATTTATTTAGTGCTGAATAATATGCTAATTGATTTTTATATCCGTAATATGAACATGGGATATTTCAGATAAGAAGTCTATATAATAAATAAACAATTGAACTAAGCATTAGTTAAAAAACACAACAAGAGCAATATGGTTGATGTTAGGATCATTGTTGTGTTTGCAGCTTTTACGGTTGCTTTCACTACAGCCAATCCAATTAATACATTCAACTCAAAACTTAGTGCTAGCACAGATGATTTTATCAAAGATAGTCCCAATGAATCTAGTTCTGATGTTACCAATGATTCTACCACAGATTGCCCCAATGAATCTTCCATAGATGGTCCCAATGAATCTACCACAGATAATACCAATGAATCTACCACAGATTACCAATGAATCTACCACAGATGGTCCCAATGAATCTACCACAGATAATACCAATGAATCTACCACAGATGGTCCCAATGAATCTACCACAGATAATACCAATGAATCTTCCACAGATGGTTCAAATGATTCTACCACAGATGGTCCCAATGAATCTACCACAGATGGTCCCAATGATTCTACCACAGATGGTCCCAATGAATCTACCACAGATAATACCAATGAATCTACCACAGATGGCCCCAATGAATCTACCACAAATAGTCCCAATGAATCTACCACAAATGGTCCCAATGAACCTACCACAGATGAATCCACAGAAACTACCACAGACGATAACACAGAAACTACGACAGACGATAACACAGAAACTACCACAGACGATAACACAGAAACTACCACAGATGGTCACATTGAGTCTACTACAGATGGTCCCAATGAATCGACCACAGATGAATCCACAGAAACTACCACAGACGGTCCCAATGAATCTACAACAGATGAATCCACAGATACTACCATAGACGATAACACAGAATCTACCACAGATGATACCACTGATTCTACTACAGCTGACCACACTGATTCAACCACAGATGGTACAACAGATTATTCCACAGATACAACTGCAGATGTTACCACAGATACAACAGCAAATAATCCCACCACAACCACCAGAACTACCACTACCACCAGAACTACCACTACCACCAACCCCACTACTACCACTACCACCACCACCAGTACTACCACCACCCCCACTACTACCACTACCATTATTATAACTACAACAACATCAGAATCCTCTTCTGTATCCTATTCAATAGTTTTGATAATTTCTCTAATGTATTTTCTGTAAAATTAAAAAAATCTTTTATAATACATTATTTTCTAAACCCGATTAACTTAAGTTCGATTTTTACGAGTCGAGAATTTTAATATAAGTCAAACACATGATACTAAGCTAGGAATAGGACTGTACATGTTGTACAAACTAAGACTGTATATGTTGTACAAACTATGGCTAGGCATGATGTACAAACTAGGGCTAGGCATGTTGTACAAACTAGGGCGAGGCATGCTGCACAAACTAGGGCTAGGCATGTTGTACAAACTAGGGCTAGGCATGTTGTACAAAATAGGGCTAGGCATGTTGTACAAACTAGGAATGTACATGTTGTACAAACTAGGACTGTACATGCTGTACAAACTATGGCTAGGCATGTTGTACAAACTAGGGCTAGGCATGCTGTACAAACTAGGCTAGGCATGTTGTACTAACTAGGCTAGGCATGTTGTACAAACGAG
Source organism: Eurytemora carolleeae (assembly GCF_000591075.1). Lineage (NCBI taxonomy): Eukaryota > Metazoa > Arthropoda > Copepoda > Calanoida > Temoridae > Eurytemora > Eurytemora carolleeae. The sequence goes on from NW_019396725.1 coordinate 22,364, forward strand.
AGCTAGGCATGTTGTACAAACAAGGGCTAGGCATGTTGTACAAACTAGGCTAGGCATGTTGTACAAACTAGGGCTAGGCATGTTTTACAAACTAGGATAGGCATGTTGTAAAACTAGGGCTATGCATGTTGTACAAACTAGGCTAGGCATGTTGTACAAACGAGAGCTAGGCATGTTGTACAAACTAGGGCTAGGCATGTTGTACAAACTAGGGCTAGGCATGTTGTACAAACTAGGCTAGGCATGTTGTAAAAACTAGGGCTGGGAATGCTGTACAAACTAGGGCTAGGCATGCTGTAAAAACTAGGGCTAGACATGTTGTACAAACTAGGGCTAGGCATGTTGTACAAACTAGGCTAGGCATGTTGTACAAACAAGAGCTAGGCATGTTGTACAAACTAGGACTAGGCATGTTGTACAAACTAGAGCTAGGCATGTTGTACAAACTAGGCTAGGCATGTTGTACAAAGTAGGGCTAGGAATGCTGTACAAACTAGGGCTAGGCATGCTGTAAAAACTAGGGCTAGACATGTTGTACAAACTAGGGCTAGGCATGTTGTACAAACTAGGCTAGGCATGTTGTACAAACTAGGGCTATGCATGTTTTACAAACTAGGAAAGGCATGTTGCAAAAACGAGAGCTAGGCATGTTGTAAAACTAGGGCTAGGCATGTTGTATAAACTAGGCTAGGCATGTTGTACAAACTAGGGCTAGGCATGTTGTACAAACTAGGCTAGGCATGTTGTACAAACTAGGGCTAGGAATGTTGTACAAACTAGGGCTAGGCATGCTGTAAAAACTAGGGCTAGGCATGTTGTACAAACTAGGGCTAGGCATGTTGTACAAACTAGGGCTAGGCATGTTGTACAAACTAGGGCTAGGAATGTTGTACAAACTAGGGCTAGGCATGCTGTAAAAACTAGGGCTAGGCATGTTGTACAAACTAGGGCTAGGCATGTTTTACAAACTAGGATAGGCATGTTGCACAAACGAGAGCTAAGCATGTTGTAAAACTATGGCTATGCATGTTGTACAAACTAGGCTAGGCATGTTGTTAAACTAGGGCTATGCATGTTGTACAAACTAGGCTAGACATGTTGTACAAACTAGGGCTATGCATGTTTTACAAACTAGGATAGGCATGTTGCACAAACGAGAGCTAGGCATGTTGTACAAACTAGGGATATGCATGTTGTACAAACTAGGCTAGGCATGTTGTACAAAAGAGAGCTAGGCATGTTGTACAGACTAGGGCTAGGCATGTTGTACAAACTAGGGCTAGACATGTTGTACAAACTAGGCTAGGCATGTTGTACAAACTAGGGCTAGGAATGTTGTACAAACTAGGGCTAGGCATGCTGTAAAAACTAGGGCTAGGCATGTTGTACAAACTAGGCCAGGCATGCTGTACAAACTAGGGTCTAGGCATGTTGTACAAACTAGGGCTAGGAATGTTGTACAAACTAGGGCTAGGCATGCTGTAAAAACTAGGGCTAGGCATGTTGTACAAACTAGGCCAGGCATGCTGTACAAACTAGGGTTAGGCATGTTATACAAACTAGGGCTAGGCATGTTGTACAAACTAGGCTAGGCATGTTGTACAAACTAGGGGCTATGCATGTTGTACAAACTAGGGGCTAGGCAATTCATACAAACTTGGGCTAGGCAATTCATACAAACTTGGGCTAGTCAATTCATACAAACTTGGGCTAGGCATGTTGTACAAACTAGGGGCTAGGCAATTCATACAAACTTGGACTAGGCATGTTGTACAAACTAAGGCTAGGCATGTTGTACAAACTAGGGCTAGGCATGTTGTACAAACTAGGGTTAGGCATGTTGCACAAACTAGGGTTAGGCATGTTGTTCAAACTAGGGCTAAGCATATTGTTCAAACTAGGGCTAGGTATGTTGTACAAACTAGGGCTAGGCATGTTGTTCAAACTAGAGCTAGACATGCTGTTCAAACTAGGGCTAGGCATGTTGTACAAACTAGAGCTAGACATGCTGTTCAAACTAGGGCTAGGCATGTTGTACAAACTAGGGCTAGGCATGTTGTACAAACAAGGGGCTAGGCATGTTGTTCAAACTAGGGTTAGGCATGTTGTACAAACTAGGGCTAGGCATGCTGTACAAACTAGGGTTAGGCATGTTGTACAAACTAGGGCTAGACATGTTGTACAAACTAGGGCTAGGCATGTTGTACAAACTAGGGCTAGACATGTTGTACAAACTAGGGCTAGACATGTTGTTCAAACTAGGGCTAGACATGCTGTTCAAACTAGGGCTAGGTATGTTGTACAAACTAGAGCTAAGCATGTTGTACAAACTAGGCTAGGCATGTTGTACAAACTAGGGCTAGGCATGTTGTACAAACTAGAGCTAGGCATGTTGTAAAAACTAGGCTAGGCATGTTGTACAAACTAGGGCTAGGCATGTTGTACAAACTAGAGCTAGGCATGTTGTACAAACTAGGCTAGGCATGTTTTTCTCTTTTGCGATTTTTCCATTAACAGTAAGTTGAAGAAACGTGAATTATTACTCCTTAACGGAATTTTCGTCATTTTTTGTTCCTTATCCTTAATATGCTTGGCCCAATTAACATCTAATGAAAAGTATTTGGGTTTAAATCAAAAAGAGAAATCATTTGGTGCTTTTTAATTTTCAACAAACAAAATTTCAAGTGACCGACCCCATCGATAACGTTTTATGTACAATTCCTTAAAACCATTGTTATTTGGGGTTTCTGAGCAAAAGTGATTCGCACAAATAAAGAATACCACTTTAAATTACAACAAAAGCTTTTGCTTCAAATTCCTGAAATATTAATTTTAGTTTAGAACAGACAAGACAAATAAATGCATGAAAATTGTCCCTTTTTTTAATTTTATAAGTTTTGTTAGGGATGGGATGCAGGGATGCCATGAGCCTTGCGAAATGTCCTTCAAGCCTTTGGATTCGCAGATGAATATTGAAAATGACCTGGCGCTACCCCGATCTTTTAGAATAGATATTATAGAAGTAATGTATAAAAATGTCTACATCTAGAATACTTGAAATTATAACCACCAAAATCTACCAGTCCGAGAATTTCCAAAATGTGGTCTGCCTTTCTTGTGCTGTCAATATTACCGGAGATATTAAGAATTTCTTTCAGATTTAATTTTATCAAATAAAATAGATATTGTCGAAATCTGAACAACATTCTTCCAATCTTCAGTAATAATAGACTAGGGGTTTTTAGCGTGGAATAATAATAAAGGGAAGGGAAATGGCGCTGGTCTGGCATGAGAAAACCAGTCGCAGACGAGTTCGTTATTACACACGCACACTCTTTTGGTATAGACAAACAACATGACTACAGTCAAGGAAATTGCAGAACAATGTCGTCAATTATAATTAAGCTTGAATAATGAGTAGTTTATTGTAAACTTTAATCAAATTATATTCTTTGCATGAAAATTTGGCTTATATGTGTTGACCTAATTAGATAATATATTACATGTATATTAAACTAATTTTAAATGTAAACAATTAACAATAAACAAATGTACTCTCATAGACGTAAAAATACCGAGATTCTTATGTACTCTATATACCTACAGTACACGTCTTAGGTTCGTTATTACTTACACACACTCTTTTGGTACAAACACACATACATGACGTTTCCGCCCCCTGGGTTAGTGATTATTTACTTTCAAATTTTACTTTAAAATAAGATTTACGAATAATTGCCGAAAGTTATTCCAAAGATTTAAGTCGAACTTCAAGATATTTGGTTCACCTGTTGCGTAAAACCAGGGAGCCGCCCATACATTCCGATAAGGTTGTATTTGGCCCTGAACAAAAATTTCATTTTTATTCAGAAATTTGTTTTCCAAATTTAAAATTTTACCGGATGATGACCATATTCTGACCGCCTAGTTTCTTTGAGTACTCAGTGATAAACTTTTCTGAAATAAAAGTATTTTTTTATAACTGCTAGCTTCAAACGTCAGACTTGTCCATAGACTTGAAAACTACTTTTTCTTTGAATTCATAAAAATTTGAAAAATTATCTTGTAAAATGTAGGACTTCGCAATCATGCATTTCTAGTTGTTACAATATTCAAGTATTTACCCAATTTTGAAATTTTAGTTTGGGGAGAGGATGAGAGAACTTTTTTCAATTTTTCATCAATCCAAATAATCATTTCTTCCATCTGTAAAATAAAATGATTAAGATTTTTTTAAATATGTTTTTTAAGAAATAATTTTTACCTTTTTTATTGGGATTGTTTTTGAGCATGATGTACAGGCCCATGTTTGTACTGTACTACACTGTACTGTACTGCTTGGTAAGCAAGTTCCCTAAAAAGTATCATATGAGATAAAGGCCATTTTCTTGAAGTAATGGTATCCTTAATTTCAAATAAACCGCCATTTAGATTCACGATACTCTTAAAACCACAGTGATAACCAGAAAACAATAGAAAAGGAAGACGACATTATAGCAAAATTGAGTTATTTGATGTTACAAGGGCAAATAGTTTTACTAGACACTTATCAAATGCGTAGTTTAGTGAAATGGGTCTGTTAACACCTCACAATTACTGTGTCTCATCCTAATTGGATTTTTTAAAGTTGTGGAGTCGTCTTCATATTTCAGAGTTTTCTAATTATCACTGCATGTCCTTCGCTTGCGAAGAAATCCGTGAAAAAATGGTGAACAAACTTTTCTAGTGTATGTACAATATACAGTCACTCCTGTGCAAGCTGTACGAGCTGTACAGAGCCCGTTCTCTCTCTAATAATGTATGAACAAGGGTCCTATTTTGGAGGACGATAGTTTGGCCGCCAGATGTCTCACGCCAAATTCTTATTTGATAAAAAGATAATTTGTACGACCATAATTAAGAGACGTCATGTGGTCGACCAATGGGATGTTGAAAGGAATGGTCTTAAATACACAATGACTATATATGAGGAAATCGGGACGGTACACCAAATGAGTTATCCACTTCTACTGATATTTAGGTACAGTACAAATGACTTCACATATGTTTTTAAATATCCCGTATATTCCAAGTCCAAAGCATTTTTTGAGAATTGAAATATGAATTTTAATAACCTGTGACTCCCAGAAAATAATAAATAAAGAATAATAATTTTTATATACAAAGTTATCAACACTTACAAGAACGTTACTGTGGATTTTTATGAGCTCGGTTTTAAACATGCAAGATGTTTTGGCTTTACATGTGCTCTAAACATGCAAGATGTTTTGGTTTTACATGTGTTCTAAACATGCAAGATGTCTTGGCTTTACATGTGCTCTAAACATGCAAGATGTCTTGGCTTAACATGTGCTCAAAACTATAAAATGTTTTGGCTTTACATGTGCTCTAAACATACAAGATGTTTTGGCTTTACATGTGCTCTAAACATACAAGATGTTTTGGCACTGGCTTTACATGTGCTCTAAACATGCAAGATGTTTTAGCTTTACATGTGCTCTAAACATACAAGATGTTTTGGCTTTACGTGTGCTCTAAACATACAAGATGTTTTGGCACTACATGTGCTCTAAACATGTAATATGTCTTGACTTTACATGTGCTCTAAACATACTTAAGATGTTTTGGCTTTACATGTGCTCGAAACATACAAGATGTTTTGGCACTACATGTGCTCTAAACATGAAATATGTCTTGGCTTTACATGTGCTCTAAACATACTTAAGATGTTTTGGCTTTACATGTGCTCTAAACATACAAGATGTTATGAATTTACATGTGCTCGAAACATACAAAATTTTTTGGCTTTACATGTGCTCTAAACATACAAGATGTTTTGGCTTTACATGTGCTCTAAACATACAAGATGTTTTGGCGGCTTTACATGTGCTCTAAACATACAAGATGTTTTGGCACTACATGTGTTCTAAACATGAAATATGTCTTGGCTTTACATGTGCTCTAAACATACAAGATGTATTGGCTTTACATGTGCTCTAAACATACAAGATGTTTTGGCTTTACATGTGCTCTAAACATTGGCACTACATGTGCTCTAAACATGCAAAATGTCGTGGCTTTACATGTGTTCTAAACATACAAGATGTTTTGGCACTACATGTGCTCTAAACATGTAATATGTTTTGGCTTTACATGTGCTCGAAACATACAAAAATTTTTGGCTTTACATGTGCTCTAAAAGTATCTGAGATGTCTACATGTGCTCTAAACATACAAGATGTCTACATGTGCTCTAAAGGTGAGATGTTTGACAAATATCCGATTTTCCATAAGTTTGCTAGTTTATACATTAAACAAAATTGTTTCTTTAACCAAAGATATTAACCATAACGATTTAACAAAAAAGATTTTACCAATCATTTTTAAAAATCGTTTTGGTGGATATCTCTGGGCTAGATTAAAAATTTTGCATAAACGTAATAAAAGCAAAACAGACAAAGGGAACCGTTGTGAACTGAACACTCTGCAAATGGAGGGTGCCTGTAATGGTTCCTTTATGCCGTCTTACCTTGACACAGAACGGACAGATGACAGCGTTGCCATTTAATCCTAGATCAAGGTCGTCTTCACAGCGAACACATCTAAGCATAATTAATCCTAGATCAAGGTCGTCTTCACACCGAACACATCTAAGCATGGGCATAATTGTTTGTTTTTTATATTCAAATGCTTTAAGAAGAATCTTAATTGTGTTACGAATTTCTAAATTCTAAAACATCTTAATTTGACAAAACAATTTGTTAAATCTAGTCATCAAAACAACATAATAAATAGTCATGTTACTTTTTGTTTTGCCCTTTTATATAAGTTTCGCAATTACGTAGAAACAAACTTATCTATTTTTAATTCTAAATTATGAAAACCATTGCTGCAGATTCTTGGGCAAATCCCTCAACCGTCTCAACGCTTATTAAAGTTTAAAAACAAAACAAAAAAATAACCACTGTATAATGATCGACATCTTTAGTTGTAATAAAGTAAGAGAGAATTGTCGAGCAATAAGAATCGAGTATTGGGTGTAAACTACGAAGACTACTTTACAAAGACTAAAGACGACCGTTAGGAGGAGGGGTGAAGGGGGGAGAAGTACGAAAAAATTATAAAATATGTTGATAAAAAAGTGTTTTTTTTTGGCATGAAACTAAAACAGACATCATAAATAAGTTTTTAACCTGCACTGAAATTGTTTTGTTTGTTTGAGGAGAATAGACCGTAGAATTGTTGGCTGAAGAATATCTATGTAACTGTTAAATATCTCCTCACCCTGTAATATATACAGTGAGAACTAGAAAACTGAGGAATAGAAAGACGACTTTTAGACTCAAATTATGAATTTTAACGGTCCAAAGAACATAATTGTACTATATTTAGTAACACAGGTCCATTTAACGTAATAAGGAATGTTAAGCTACTAGTAATTTAAATACAGGGTGTCCCACGAAACACGACGGTTGGCGAATAGTTTTAAATGTTTTCTTCCGTATATTATAATAGATATTAAACACTTTTTGCACTTTATTTTGTTAACAAAATCTTTTGATCAAAAATATTTTTATTTAAAATCAATTTTACTACACAATTACTCCTATGTTATATTTCTTATTATTCTCTTTTGTATCAAAGAACTCAACAAATTATGGAAGAAGACATATAAAATTATTTACCAACTTTCATGTTTCGTGGGACACCCTGTAGTAAATTCATTTGATATGTAACAATGTCGTCTTTCTATTTCACAGTTTTCTGGAATAAAAAATATATAAAGGTTGCAAAATCATCAATTAAATAAGTTTTCTCCATATTGAACGATGTCCTGGTTGGTCAAAAAATGTTCAATTTCTCATTTAATTTGGAAACCCTGGGGAAAAGTTATCCTTGAGCCCGCACTTCCCCTTCTGACAATGAGAAAACTCTCGTGATTAAACTGCAATGTTTGGCGATTATATCAATACAATGAAAACGACCTTTTTCTCTAAGTTTTGATTGTTTATTGATTTTTCGAATTTATACTACACTACAGTCCTAATCAGAAACAGCCGGAATTAGTTTATAATCAACTATAATCACGAGATAGCCCTAGTCTAGCCATTTCCAAAATGTGGTCTGCCTTTTTTGTGCGTTCAAAATTGCCAGAGATTGGTTACTTTTAATTTTATGTAATCTCGTGATTATACTAGTCCATGTTTGGAACTTGGTAGATAGCTAAATATAATCAGAAGGAGATATGCGCGGGGGGGAAGGGGGGGGGGTTCAATTGCAAAATATATTTGACCTTTTGTATTTTCCTTGAAGCTGAAACTGTCATGACAGCTCCTTTATCCGTTTCCATACTTGATCTAAATTCATTCATTGGATAAAAATTTCCAACCGAAATATTTTTTCTGAAAAAATTTAATATTTATTTTGCATTCCACTTGTTTTGTGGTTTGTACCAACGCGACGGCAGTACCAGATTTGATAAATTCACGAAAAATAAAGTACACGTTTAAAAAAAGTCTTCAAGCCTATTCCTGCTGGGAGGGGGGGGGGGTCAATTTGATCATCCCCTGTAATTTTGTCAACATAACTCAAAAAGGTTTTGTCTGAGGCTGTTAAATATTCCTAAATATTCATAGCCCTCCCTTTAAGCCTCTAAAACCGGGCTTATACACTAACTGCCTGAGTCCTCAAGTCACTGCCTGAATGACTCCTTTTTTCTGTAACATAGTAAATCTTTGTTTTGACCCACTTTCAGTTGTCGGATTTTGAAAATTTTAAGCTTTATAACATTGAATTTATAGAGGGCCGCCCCCCACTGTTTTCAAGTACCCAGCAGGGACAGGGTTAAATTAAAAACATCATTAAAAAGTGTGATAGTGTAATTTCAACTAACCTTTCATTAAAACTCACATTTTTAGAAAAACTATTTTTCAAAACGAAAATATCGATCAGATCATCAGACAAAGATTTCAATGGTACCGTTGTGAATAGGAAATGCAACTTTAAATGTGGAGAGTCACTTGAAACAGTCCCTTTAAATGAACCTGAACAGTCCCTTTAAATAAACCTAAACAGTCCCTTTAAATAAACCTGACCAGTCCCTTTAAATGAACCTGAACAGTCCCTTTAAATGAACCTAAACAGTCCCTTTAAATGAACCTGAACAGTCCCTTTCAATGAACCTAAACAGTCCCTTTAAATGAACCTGAACAGTCCCTTTAAATGAACCTGAACAGTCCCTTTAAATGAACCTGAACAGTCCCTTTAAATGAACCTGAACAGTCCCATTAAATAAACCTGAACAGTCCCTTTAAATAAACCTGAACAGTCCCTTTAAATGAACCAGAACAGTCCCTTTAAATAAACCTGAACAGTCCCTTTAAATGAACCTGAAAAGTCCCTTTAAATGAACCTGCACAGTCCCTTTAAATGAACCTGAACAGTCCCTTTAAATGAACCTGAACAGTCCCTTTAAATGAACCTGAAGATGTTTGGCCAGCAAGAATGGTTCATCAAAGCTGCAAGAGGGAAAACACAACCCAACTGAAAAATATAAAGTTTAAAGAAAATTATTTTTGAAAAAATTATTATGATGAATTTCAGATACTAATATGTTTAATGAGAATAGAATAGAATTATTATTATTAATTCTTTAAAGAAAATAAGAATATTTCATATTCTTAGGACAAGTAGTGATGTGCATTCGTTTGGTATGTTTCTAGGTCGAAAATATAGAGATCACATTATAGAAATACCAGAGCTAGAGGTATTTTATTTTTATTTTAAAAATAAATTGACAAACGACTGCCGAGATATACTTCAGGAAGACTTTTTGTTGTTTCTATTCTTGTTTCAGTATCACTGTAAACTTCTATTATTTTGAAATACCGGGCCAACTTTCAAGGAGCTATAGTAAGCTGTACAGTACACACACAGACTATATAAGGCAAGACGGGACAGTACCCCAAATGAACCATCCCCTTCTAGGAAAATTTCAGGGTATTCTTTATTACTAAAAGTTCTTTATTACCTCCCTCCCCTGTGAATGTGAGTGTGAGAAATCGTTAGTTACAGATCCAGCAAAAATCCTCCAAATTTCTTCCGTAGTTAATCCAACATTAAGCTTTGACGCCAGATAATCAACAGCTGACCTAAATAATAAAGAATGTAAAGTGTTTTTAAACTGTCCAAATCCTTCAGATTTGTGGATAATGAGATCCATGCTTGATCTTCTCTTTTTATTAATCTCAAGATAAATCTAACTCTAAATTTGTATCCTGCAGTAAGTTAATAAAATTAAACCAATAGATTGGTGTATGCAGATTCATCCAATCAAAATCCGGGAAATTTGAAATTTTACGCGCCACTTAATGACAGAACTCTCATTGGTCGGAATCTGGTTGGGATATCTAAAAAAGAGAGAAAAGAGCATATAAAGCATGAAATTAAAAGTGTCCACTTTGGATATTGAGATTAAGAGATCGGGATTAGGAGTATCCAATTCTACAGTTCCCTGCAGCTCTGCCTATACCTGGCAGTTCAGTATTATTGCGTCCGTGAAGAATGTTTTATTTTAAATATTGTGATATTAAAGGGACTGTAAGCGTAATTTCAAGTGACCCTCCATGCAAAAATGGCAATGTCCGATTTACAACGATACCCTTGAACCTTATTTAGTCTGATTAAAATGGTGGAAGATACCGTCGTTTTTCTAACATTAAAAAGTTTTTATTTCTTTAATTACCAGAAATGAAGGTAAACAGTTTAAAGAAACAAAAACATTAAAATCTGATTCATACTTGATCAGACAAAGCTTTCAAGGGTACTGTTGTAAATCGGGCATTGTCATCTCTGGATGGAGGGTCACTTGAAATTACGTTTTCAGTCCCATTAACACTTCTCATTCCATATTATTGCTCAAAAGCTTTGCCGTCGAACTTTAAATTCAGTCTCCAACAATCTTCTTAAAGTCCGGAATTTGACTTTGATGTTCACCCCATGTCTTCAACAAACCAATGTCGAACAAATAAAGTCCAGAATTATTTACCCGACATCTTCGCCATCGGCACATATAGTCGTTTAAAATGTTTCCTGGGAAGTTTAAGCACAACACAGGATTAAAATGTTTCCTGGGAAGTTTAAGCACAACACAGGTAGAAATGTTTCCTGGGAAGTTTAAGCACAACACAGGGTGAAATGTTTCCTGGGAAGTTTAAGCACAACACAGGGTGAAATGTTTCCTGGGAAGTTTAAGCACAACACAGCGTGAAATGTTTCCTGGGAAGTTTAAGCACAACACAGGGTGAAATGTTTGCTGGGTAAATAAAAAAATTTATTGACTCAGGCAAATTTTCTTTACGGCCCATTATAAAATATTATTCCAAAAAATGTCGACCTTAAAAACTTAAATACCATGAGATCAGAAAACTGTGGAAAAGAAAGTCGACTGCTTTTAATGGAAAACGTTTCGTTTTTCTTCAAATAACAAAAAATCCCGAAAGGAAATGAGTCTTTGCAACAAACTCAAATTTTCTGATCCCTATATCTTTGCAACCTGATAATGTAAAAATTTGATATTTCAAACATAGGTCTGCAAAATTATAAAATATAAAATTTGAGTTTGAAGCAAATAAGCAATTCCTTTTTTAGCAAAACATTGCAAATATTTACAAAAAAAATCACGAAAAGTCTTCATAGGGTCATTCGGAGGTAATGCAAATACTCTTAACTAACTTACTGAAATCTTTCACAAAAATCAGAATCATTCCTCCAATCTGCCAAATCATTCTAAAGTAAAAACTTGTTAGTAATTGAAAGAAATTACTCAGATGCACATTTTAAAGTTTTAAAGTTTAAAGCAAAAACGTAAAATTAAATACTTGTCAGCACTTCAAATTTGTCTTTGAAAAGTGTAAAAAGTTTAAAGGGACTGTAAGCGAAATTTCAAGTGACCTTCCATGCAAAGATGGCAATTTACAACAGTACCCTTAAAACAGTTAAAACCTTTGTGTGTCGAGTAAAGAGATTTGTGTGTGTAAACTTATCGAAACCTGCTTGTATCCGACTGAAAATTCCGCGGGTGTGGGCTGACTGTAAGCGTTGCCCTCTTTACTGTTTATTTATACTGATCGTTTAGAATCTGCGAATTATGCAAAATAAAGAAACCATAGCAAAAGGCCGCCCACTTGACTAGTATTTAATAATTGTACATCTGTTGCCTTATGTTTCCAACGCAAGTGGAATTTACTTGCGCGCAATTACGGTCCTGTAATTTACGCACAATTTTGCACAATTCCACGTAATACGAGAACAGCTGCGCGCAATTTTCCCTGCAAATTTAAAAAAAGGAGATTCTATAGCAGTATAATAATCAAAAATGCCGTACGCTTGTGTGATACTTCAACGCCTATAATACATTTTATAAGTATATTGAATAGCGTACACTAAAGAGCTTTATACTAAATAACCTTATTGTCATCGTACATTGGAACTCCCAAACCTGCATTGCCGAGTGTAATTTGCGTAGATTTGGTGGTAGGCAGAGAATGCGTAGTACAGGGATGATTGCGTACAAGGGCTGGACTTCAGTAAAATCCCAGGTAGAGATGTCAAGCTGTTCCTGGCACTTGCGGTATAGAGCGCACTCCTGAATTTTATTTCAATTTAATGTCGAACAAAGAATTTGATATTGCTTAAAGGGACTGTAGAGGTAATTTCAGTTGACTCTTATTTTATTAATGTTAAATTCACAAAGGCACCTTTATTTTAGTAGTATTATAAGAAAGATATCGTCATAGTAATTTCTGAAAATTTTATTCTTTCTATCCATATTGTATTAATCTGCAAATGACTTTACAGAGAACCCGCAATTAAAATAAGGAATTGTATGATAGAAAAAGGGTGATAACTCCAACAGTGTGTAATTCACATAATCTTTAGTCATCCCCTCTCCCCTTTTTGTTAAAGAATTTCACAACGCAGAAAAAATTGAATTAAATAAACAACAATGAAAGACAAAGTAAGAATAAAATGATAAACAATTTTATTGGCAAGATAAAAAACGAAACATTGAACAAATTATTTTACTATTCTTTAAAAAACACGCAACCTCCAATACCATTTCCCTGTACCAAGAAATATATATATTCATTGTCCTGTACCAAAAACTTCGGTTTGCTATCAATTATTGATGACAAGAAAAAAGTAAAAACTAAATTTTCAGGATTACCCTTAATATTTTAAATAGAATACATGCAAGTAGATTGCAATTACGAAACAGGTATAAAGTACAAGTTGTACAATTGTTTCTATTTTACAGGGTGTCACAAATGACGTAAGATCGTTTATAGCTATTAATTGCGATTGTTGGTTCAACTCAGAAGATTTAAAATGATTAAACCATTTTGATAAACTGTAAAGATAAAAAATTAGCTTGCAGAAAATACTATTTTTTTCAAGCATTATGTGCGCATTTTGGCTGATTAAAGCTTGGTGATAATCCGATATGATATTGGACCTAGCTGTATATCTACTCAACTTAAACAGTCTAATATCTATATCACCTCTAGCGTAAAGAGATAGTCTAGACATAATTTCAAGATGAGTAGTGACCCTCCGTTTATAAAGGGAAAAAGGATTTACAACGGTAATTTTTCAGTAAAAAGTTCAAAGGGTTCTAAATCGAACGCGACAATTTACAAATGGAAGGTTACTTGAATTTACCTGGTTGGCGTGAACTGGATTTAGCGCGCATTTCTTATTACACATCGGCCAACCACAGTTAGGACAGGGATAGCTGCCGGTCACAGGACTAGAGCAGGTTAGGCAGGTAGGAGGAGAACTAGGAGAAGGAGAACAGACAAGACTAAGCTCTTTAAAGATGATTTCTCCTGCTCCGATATCTGTTTTAGCCACCAAACATCTAAACATAATTGAGTGCTTTTCACAAACTCTGATTTTGTAATCCTTATATCTTTGCAACCCAATATCGTAGACACACTGAAAACTAAATACTTGTAAACTATCCAGGTGGTTCAATCAATACTTAAATACTAAGATATAGCCAATCTTGGTGAGGAATTAATCCCAGGACCAGGATGATTTCGGAACGGTACGAATTTAGTAGAGTTTTTATATATTCTAAAATGGCACTGACCTTAGATATTTAATACTATCAATTATGATAAATCTAATAAATCTAATTTTTAAATATCAAAGGTTAACACCGTCTGGTTGCAAAGATATTAGGGATGAAAAAATCTGAGTTTGAGGGTCAGACTCAATTCCTTCATAAAAATAAAGAAGTGAAAGTTGTTGAGAGAGATTTGATTAAAATTGAATTGAAATTTAGTTTTTTAATAATTTATTTGTTATCCATAGTTTACTTGTTTTGTTATTCATTTTTTAAACATTTATATTTTAATTTTTGTTATTAACAAAATATGCATTAAAACATATATTTAAATTAGGTTTAATTTTTATTTTTACCCCGCTTGATAATTTTCTAAGATTTTTACAATGTTCACCACTGTATTTCTAAATTTATTTTAACATAATTTAAGAGAAAAAAATAACTATATATTGTAAATATTTAAAATTCGGTGATGGTGATTGACCAATCCTCTGTAGAGTAAAAAAAGTAGATGTTAGTTCCACATTTATTGAAAATATATTTCGGTCTGGGTTGACCCTCGTCAGTTCTAACGATATAATAACCATCAAAATCGATAAAAAAAAATTGTAGAAATTGTAAAAAATCACAAGAAGATGAACAAACAAAAAAGATTATTCAAAATAAAAATTTGGGCTGTCAAGGGAAACGAACTCAGATTATGAGATGCAAAAAAGATAATTTGCAAATATTCACTTTAAAAAAAAAATGTTTTAAGACAATTATTATTCCTTGAAATTGTTTCTGTCACAAAGATTAAAAACAAAACTGCTTATAGTACGTGCATAGTAGATATTTACAACTTTAAAATTTAGCGAAGTTTGGGTGATTTAGTTTTTCCTTCTCTTACCTGCCTTTGTCTTCAGTATTCTTGATTTCAATAAGATGTTTGTTGGAAATATCTCGACATAAATAAAGATCTGCTTTATTACCTTCCCTTATCTTCAGTATTCTTGATTTCAATCAGATGTTTGTTGGAAATATCTCGACATAAATAAAGATCTGCTTTATTACCTTCCCTTATCTTCAGTATTCTTGATTTCAATCAGATGTTTGATGGAAATATCTCGACATAAATAAAGATCTGCTTTATTACCTTCCCTTGTCTTCAGTATTCTTGATTTCAATCAGATGTTTGTTGGAAATATCTCGAGATAAATAAAGATCTGCTGCCTCCATTTTTCTTTTAAAAACAAACACATGTGTAAGTTTGCTGAATATATTTTGTTAATATATTATATTTAAAATAACGGTCTGTCTACAACGGGGGGGGGGGCATTGGGAAACTTTCCGAAAAGGAACTGCAAAATCTGATAATTTAAAAAATGTGACCGAAAGAAAAAGATCTGATGTGTTTCAAAATTGCGGCGACTATTGTAAATTTTTCAACTTAAAATTGCACATGAAACTTACGGAACATTATTATTTATGTAATTTGATGTTTTTTTTACAAACAGGATGTCCCACGAAACTTGACGGTTGGTGAATGTCTTCTTCCATATACTATATTAAATATTAAAGACTTTTTGCAGTTTATTTCGTTAAAAAAATCTTTAATCGAATATATTTTACTTTGAAATTAATTTTACTATTTCTATTCTTTCTGTTTGGTATCAAAGAATTTGGCAAATTATTAAAGAAGACATTTTAAACTATTCACCAACTGCCATGTTTCGTGGGACACCCTGTATCTTAATGTTTTAAAATGTTTTCTTCAAATTTTCCAGCTTTTTTTACAAGAGATATTCATTAACCGCACCAGATAGATGGCAACGTAGAATTTGTACACTCTCAGTACAGCTGTCTTCTGACGTCACAGGTGTCAACTCAGTTTTAGTGTACAACAAAACTATTAATAATAGTGATAAATTTAGAATAAAGTGCTTTTCTAACAGTAAAAAAGTGCAATCTGATGTGTTCTTTAGTTTCTGTTTTTACACTTCTTATTTAATCTTGAAAAACATATCAACTAATGTGAGAAAATTTCGTTTTCCTTGTTATATTTGACACTTGTGACGTCATGTATAATTGGTCCATTTCTCTGTTGCCACCTATTTTACTTGATAATCTATTTGACCAGCACCATTAACGATTTCTCAAATATTTTCCGTTCGTTATTAAAATTAAGATTGTCAACGAAAAGTTCACTTCCTAACTTAAAGGGACCGTTCACTTATTGGGGTAATTTGAGGGTATACTAAATAGCCTATTAGCTATTAATTGGTATTAGTCTTACTTTTCAAAGACAACTGTGGCCTGAGAAAAAGCCGATTTAACATTTAGAACTCCAACACAAAGGTATGATATGATACCTTTGCATAGACACTGTTTGATGCTTTTTGACATAGTCATGGATTTAAAAAAAGGTTTAGTATAGTTAATTGTATTTGCATAGATATCTTTAATTTTTTTCCAAATTATTTTCAAATTGTCTATTTTTAAAATATAAAGCTTATTTTAAACATTTAACGGTTTGACACGTTTTATCTACTTCCCCAGAAATCCCCTTGATTTATTCATGAGTTGGAATTTAGGAACCGTTTTTTTTTCTATGAGAGAAAGTCGTCTTTGTATAAACTAGTTAAATCATGTTTGAACATGAAAAACGTTAATTCTAAAAGCAAAAGTTTTTATAATTTATTGTACAATAACTGACACATGATGTCATTCAAATATGATAATTCTAGATTTTATTGGGCTGTTGTTACTGCAAAAACGTTTAAATAGTGTCTATAGGCAAAGGTATCATACCTTTCCGCTAAAATTTTATACGTTGAATCGGCTTTTTGTCCGGTCATAGATATCTTTGAAAAATAAGCTAATTAGTTTTCCATGAAATTACCCAAATAAGTGAACGGTCCCTTTAAGAACAGTTGATTTTTTGATGATTTTAGCCGTGAATATACGACTTGAAAAAAGTCTGAATGTGCCTAGCCCTATGTGTATACATATCCTCAGATAACCTGTATTTTGACATGTCTAATTTACAACAGTGCCAAATTTAAACCTTCGTCAGAGCAATGATCACTATAGATATCCTTACTTTTCTAGCTGAAAATTTATAAACTGGAGTACACTTGCAGTATCTTGCTCAAAAGGAACTGTACGTGAAATTGCGTTTACAATTGGCTAACTCTGATAATGCCTACACGGTTTGCCTGTAGAGAAAACACAATTTGAAATAATTAGTTTAAAAATTAACATCATTGACATCTAATTCATACTTGATAATAAGACAAAGAATTGAAGGGTGCCGTTGTGAATCGGAAATTGCCACCTTTGCATGGACCGGGTCCCTTCAAATTAGAAGTTTTTTGGGAGGCAAAATCTGAGATATTTATGCGTCAGTTTAATAAAGACAGAATTTATCCAAAATATCCATTTTTTTTACTAAAAACTACAAATTACGATTATGTACCGTGTCCGTTTGTAAGCCTTCCGATCTCTTTACAAATTAAAAAGTTTTAAACTGTATATATATATATGTTAGAACACTATACACTATATACACTAGTATACATGAAGTGTATAGTATACACTTCATAGGTGGAAAGCATTGTCTACTGCCTTTCTATCTATCTATGCTATAATGAATATTATTAGCTTTATGTCTAGAGGGAGGTGGGGATATAAACACCCCCTTTTCTAGTCAGAATTACAAAAAATTTGAAATAACGATATTATGAACGTTTTGTTCAAAGTTACTAACATTGTCTTTGAAATAACGAACATTTCGTTTGACATAACTAACATTTTGTTTGAAATAACGAACATTTTGTCCGATAATGCGAACATTTTGTATTAAATAATGAGCAATTTGTCCGATATTACGAACATTTTGTTCGAAATAATAAACATTTTGTTGGAAATAACGAACAATTGGTCCGCTATTTGCGCACATTTTGTTGGAAATAACGAACATTTTGTTCGAAATGGCGAATAGAATTCTGTGGAAATGAAGTTGTTAAATCACTAACTTGCTCATCGTAAATTTTGATAAAGTACAGTGAGAACTAGAAAACTGTGGAATAGGAAAACCACACTTAATCAATACTTGTGAATTTAATGTTAATACAAAGTGAATAGTTTTACAAGTAGCTTAATAAATTATTTACAGTGAAACCCTTTCTATCGAATACATCGGAAGAATTTATAAAATGTCGTCTTGACAATTTTTCAATGAGTTTTATACTATATTACGTAAATTTCAGTATTTGCGAAAATAAATAAATAGCCATGAATATTCGGTAACAGTTTTAAAGAGTTCCAAATAATCATCTCATTAAAAAACTAAATATCTGCAACATTCCATTATCAGAAAGTTAAGAATATGACATTTGATAAACTCTTACGATGTATTCGTTATTAAGGGTTGCACTGTACTCTAAGTGAAATGTTTTTTTTACACTGCAAATATGCTGTGTATTATGTTCGTTAAGCTATTTAAAGTCAAAACTTGAGCCTATAAACCGTCTTTTTGTTTCAGAGTTGTCTGGCTCTCACTATACTTGTAATTTGGAATACTTTCGGTAATAAGACATTGCGTCTTTTGCATTGTTGTAGAGTTTGATATTGATTTTACGATGTTACTTAAATCATTATAAGCTGACGTAATAAACATTGCAGGGGCACCTCTCATTTAGCCTGAAATTGTAGTTGCCCGCAATGAATATCGAGATTAGGCGTTCAAGATTGAAGATACAGGCTTGACCATACAGGAGGAGACTGTAAAGACGACCCAAAACCCAAAATGACTATTTTAAGCTTGCTTCATGGTTTCTGTAATCAAGTTCAATTGAGTATTATGATAATTACTAATTGATCAGGCACAGAACTAAGCCAGTTTTAGCCTGCAAGGAACCTTGAATGGAAGGAAATAGGACTAACCAAAGTCTAAAACTAAAGAACGAAAAGTTTTGACTTAGATTTTAAGCTCATGGTTAAATGCCACTTCTGACTTAATTTAAACCTGAACTTTAACCCTGTGGTTAAATATTTAACCCTGTGGTTAAATATTTAACCCTGTGGTTAAATATTTAACTCGCTGAAATCGATGAGTTAAAATTTAAACACAGGTTTAAATTATCTTGAAATCCTGCATTTTCCCTATTTGTCTATTATTCAATCATCATTCAGCTGAGAAAGCGGCATTCAACTTAACGATATATTTAAAAGTGAAAACCTTGTTAAATAAATTTCACGTTTTAGATAAATTAATTTTTGGATGTAAACCCAAAAAACGGTTGTATGTTTTGTTTTCGGTTACTGATTAGCGATGGTTATGTAATATTCTCCGTAAATCCTTTTCTCTGATTGGTTCAGATTTTTCCCGGGAAATTCAAATTTAAAATTGAGAAAGTTTAAAATTTAAGTAGCTCTTCATTATTTTACAGAACTTTTAACCTCGAACTTAAAATTCGCGCATTCTTTAGTTTTAGACTCAATTATCCGACATTCGTTTCTAAAGTTTAATCTTTTGAGAGTAATCCTATGCATGATTATTATACTTTACACAATTTTACAATACTGTTTCTTCTAGGAACTGAATATTTTATTTAATAATCTTTCTCAAGACTTTGTGAAACTAAAGAATAAAAGGAATTTATGAATATCTAAGATATTTTAAGAACAATTGTTTAACCCATTACTTAATAGTTCACTGAATCCAAGGGCGGCTTACAATATTTTCATGGTGTGGGGAGGACGGCGGAAGGGAGATGTTAGGTACTTTCCCAAATTTTCACACGCGGCGACTTCCCAAGTTTGTCCAAGCCGCAGCGCTCGATCTAACTCATCCTTACCGCCGCGCTCGGCCAGAACGCCTAGCCTAACCTTTCAGAAGATGTAACTCGATAAATTTTAAATTGGGAAGTTGCTCTTGGAAAAATACCTTTGGGGAAATGCAGAACATTTCTAACACTCAGAAATGAGCCAGATCGCATTTTGGATTTAACTCCTTCTAGAAACAGAAACAATAAATATTAAATACATCAATTTATTCCCAGCAGTATTATTAAATCACATTTATTCATTAGCTAAAAAATAACAAAAGGGGTTTAACAACATTGAGCTAGAAAAAGAACCAGTTTTAGATTTAAACATAGATTAATAATAATATAGATTGAACACTAGATGTCGTCTTTTCAAGATTTAGTGGTTTTTCTTTCACAATAACGTCTTAAATGACGAGACCGAGAGCATGCGCATAACTCCTTATGGCTCGTGCCTCAGGGTTATTGTGAACGAAAACCTCTAAATCTTGAGACGACATTTAGTGTTCTATCTGTAATGTCTATAAATTTAAACTTCTAATAAACACGGGGGAGGGAGGTGTTGGCATCCTGTTAGGTCAGTTTCATACAGTGTGATCCAGAATTCTGTGGAACATGAATACGACATTTAACCTTAACACGATATGGGGGTGTTTTTCATCCCCCTTTGTTTCTTTTCGAAATATTATTTAATAACATTTTTTTCAGCTTTTAAACAAAAAGAAAAAGGCATAATTTAAATTTTATGTATTAATTCTGAATTGTAAGTTTATTTTTTAGTCTATCAATTTAGCAACATGCCCATTTACACAAATTTAAAGTAAAACATAAAGAAAATTTTATAATTTTTATGTTTCAGAACAGAATTATTTCATTATTATTACAATTTAAACTAATTCTTTGAGTAACATGTTTGTACTAAACTTCACAAATAAAAATTTTAATTCTATTAAATTCATTGAATTTTATACAAGATATTTTTGATAAAATTGGAGTGAAAATTTGAAAATAGTTTCTCATAAGTAAGATGATATTAAGCCTAGTGGAAGCTTAGTAAATAATTCATGACATTTATAAAAATAATAAGTTGAAGCATGATTAACTTTTGATTATTTTAAAAGCTACAAGTAACAGAGAACAATAAAAAATCAGATTTTTCTCAAAATAATTTTTACATTTTATACATAGATTTTGTAGAAGGAGGAGGGACATCACGATATTTATGACTTAGATTGAGTTTGAAAAAATGAATTATTTGTTCAAGAACCAACTCTAGTTTTTTATTCACTTTGTTCAGTGTTTAGCACTTTATTCTTGTGTGGTTGGAGTCCAACATTAAGATGAAAATTTAGATCCAAGATTAAGAATTGGATCCAAGATGAAAATTTAGATCTAAAATTAAGGCTTGGATCAGAGATAACAATTTAGATCGAAGATTAAGAATTGGATCCAAGATTACAATTTAGATCTAAGATTAAGAATTGGATTCAAGATGGCGGATTGTTGAGAAGTGAGAATGCAGGGTTGGCTAGGTCTCCAACCCTAGTTGTAATGTCAGTTAGACCCGTCATCCATCCCTGACTCGCTGCTGAAATGATCAAACAATCAATAATTCAATAAATATACCATCTAATCAATCAATCAATTATAAAAAACCATTTAATCATAAAGTAATCAACCAGCAAAAATGATTAATCAAATATTTATACAATCAATCGATCAATCAGTAAGTAGATCTAATTATTTCAGCACTAAATCAACAAACTAATCCTCTTACTAATCAATCAAATCAATTAATCAATTAATTAATCAATAGATCAATACAAAACACAACTAAGATTATCCAAACTTTAAAAAAATAGTCTTTTACATGTAACATTTGCCCAGTTTATTCCAGCCAATGCCAGCAAATCAAGACTTCTCTGGGTTTTTAAGAACTTTTTCAAAAATTATCCTTAAATATTTTGAGGAATATAGAATAGGATATCAAAAGATGAACAATCCATTAAAGCGAATGATATTTTTGAAATACACATCAAGCAAGTAAACATAAAATTCACATTTATTACAGATTGATCTTAATAAATATGCAAAATCACATTTAATATAATTAGACGTTAATAAATATGCAATAGCAATACCTATCAATAAACTCTACATGTGTAAAGGGAAAGTGCCCAATTTTCCCGTTGAGTTCTCCTTCCCACTGTCCGTTAATCGACATCTTTGTAACTTTGACAATGTCACCAACCTA
The DNA here is from genome assembly GCF_000591075.1 of Eurytemora carolleeae. Classification (NCBI taxonomy): domain Eukaryota; kingdom Metazoa; phylum Arthropoda; class Copepoda; order Calanoida; family Temoridae; genus Eurytemora; species Eurytemora carolleeae. The sequence continues at coordinate 44,559 of NW_019396725.1, forward strand.
GCAAATTAAGAAAATTATAATTAAAAAGTTTTTTTTATAATGTTTAATTAAGTTTTGGAAGTTAGAATAATCAGTTTAAATTCTAGCTTTATTCTTTAAATATTTAGATATTTATTATCTCCGTATCGAGATTATTTTAAAGATACATAATTTTTTATATTATTTTTACAAGAAAGGTTGTACGATGATAACGTGGTAATACATTTTCATTCTTTGTATTTTGGTTTAGAAAAATTCTTTAATTTGAGGAAAAAATTTTCTCTTTATTTTTCTTTCCAAAATTCATATTGAAATTAGCTTAATTGGACAATGAAGTTACTAGACGAGTTACAGTACTGTTGAGAGATAAGTCCTCTTTTTTATAGTTATCTTAAATGAACTTAAATAACATTATATTTTACAATATTGACAAATCTGCAATTCCAACATAGCATTTACATGTTACATAGTTAATTACATATCGGAGCGCGAGTTGAAATAATACTTGCACAATGTGTCCAGCCGTTTAAAAAGATATAAGCGACAATTAAATTTTATGCTTATTTTCAAGGACAATTAATAAATATTTGGTTTAAATACGTTTCGGAGCACGAGTCTATTTTAACCGGGGTATTCATTCCTTTGTGCTTCCGTATCTCCGACGGATCGTTGATATTTGTCAGGAATACTTTAGGCTAAGATAAACATAAACTCTTTAAATATTGATTTGTTAAAAATGGCATTTTTTTTAGAGAAGGGTCAATTGAAAATACGTTAACAGTCCCTTTAAAGAATTTTTTCTTTACCTCCAATCTTAACGCAGTTTTATCATAGGCATTCGGAACTCTACTCTGCTTGACTCGAGCATACGCTGGCAAACTTCGCTGGAACATTATTAGGTTAATATGTAGGTAGGTAGGTAGGTATATGGATTAAATAGGAAAGCTGGCTCTGATAAAATATAAAAAAGTGCATTTACATAAAAAAAAGAAAATAGATGAATATTAAAAAGGAGGGCAATGAAAAGTAGCTTGACAATAAAAAAAGTTATTTATGAAATTTCTGTGGAAAATATATTCCACCCCTGGAATTTAATATTGATAAATAAATAAATAACCATCAAATCAAGGTAAACAGAATAATTGATGCTAAAACACTTAGCGTGGGATACATGAGACCCATATTTTAACATTGATATATACAATATACAGTGGTCGGCACTTGATCAATAAAATGAAGACGACTTTATATCTTAAGTTTTGATTGTTTACAAGAATTTTTTCGATTTACAAATTTACAAGTAATTGAAGAGAAGACAGCCTCTCTTTGTTTCCATATTTATATGTATTATATTTGTATCCATGCTGTGGAGAAGCTTGATATAAATCAAAATTCGTCTTCATTGTATTGATGTATACGATGACGACTGTACCTCAGTTGAACCGATCGGACCCATATTTTGTAGGACTTAGCACAGAAATAATTTATAAAATAGAAACAAGAACTTTTTAACTGTTAAAAATTTTACGAAAATAACTTTGTTTACATAATACAAAAATGAAAACGTACATTGAAACGTCAAAAGAATTACTCTATTTATAAATAGTATTGCATATAGTTTTAAATGCTCGATTTACTGCATAAATACGTAAGTTTAAAAAGAATTTAATAAAAATCAATCAATAAGATAGAAGAACAAGTAAATCAGACTTACAACTCTTAAAATGGAGACTCACTTGAAATAACTTTTTCTCAAAATACCTGAATGTTTGTATGCCTAGGTTTGTTAGTATATTCTCAAAATACCTGAATGTTTGTATGCTTAGGTTTGTTTGTATTTTCGAATGTTTGTATGCTTAGGTTTGTTTGTATTTTCTCAAAATACCTGAATGTTTGTATGCCTAGGTTTGTTTGTATTTTCTCAAAATACCTGAATGTTTGTATGCCTAGGTTTGTTTGTATTTTCTGGATTAGTATGTACAGGCCCGTTACTAGATACTGAATTCTCATTAACCTTAATATGTAACAATCAGTGCTTAGGATTCATTTAATTTTGATGCGGATCCGGATCCTAGATCCGCACTGGAAAAAATTTCTTTAAGATTTACTGAATTTTTAACAAAAAATAATTTTCCAATTTTGTTTTATTTTTTTCGCTTATTTTTATCCTAAAACTTGATGAACTATTAAGAAATGAGGAAATTTTTATAATCTCACTTTTTTTAAAAATTCAGATTTGGTTGAGGTTGATATTTTACCCCTTGGATCTGAATCCGTGGATCCGCATATTTTTGCGGATCAGGATCCAGGAAGCCAAAATCTTGGGTATCCAACGGATCCGGATCCTTAGCATTGGTAACAATTAAAAGAAAAATATAAATGAAAATTTAAGACAAAACAAAGGTTTCAAAGAAAGGAAAGGAAAATATTCAATACGAGATTATTAACAATGTGACGTCACAATTCCTTCCACAACTTCGTGACTTCTTAATTCCTAAACTTCATGACATCCCAATTCCTAAACTTCATGACGTCAATTCCTAAACTTCATGACATCACAATTCCTAAACTTCATGACGTCTATTCCTAAACTTCATGACATCACAATTCCTAAACTTCATGACGTCAATTCCTAAACTTCATGACATCACAATTCCTAAACTTTATGACATCACAATTCCTAAACTTCATGACGTCATAATTACTAAACTTTATGACATCACAATTCCTAAACTTCATTACGTCAATTCCTAAACTTCATGACGTCACAATTCCTAAACTTTATGACATCACAGTTCCTAAACTTCAGTTTCCTTAACTTCATGACGTCAATTCTTAAACTTCATGACGTCACAATTCTTAAGCTTCATGACGTCACATTTCCTAAACTTCATGACACAACAATTCCTATGCTTCATGACGTCAATTCCTAAACTTCATGACGTCAATTCCTAAACTTCATGACATCACAATTCCAATGCTTCATGACGTCACAATTCCTAAACTTCATGACCTCAATTCCTAAACTTCATTTCCTAAACTTTATGACGTCACAATTTCTAAACTTCATGACATCATAATTCCTAAGTTTCATGAGCTCACAATTAGTAATCTCCACAACGTCGCTAGTCCGGAATTTCTATTTATATACATTTATATTGGGATTAGGAATCTTGAAATTTTTATCTCATTTTTAAAATCTATGATTTTGCAAGCAGACTTTCAGCCCAAATATTCTGCAAAGCAAGATTCCAAACTTTAATTTCAGTTAGAACATAATGGAGAGGTTTTAACAAATATCAAATATTAAATATGTTTCTCAACATTGCTCTGGCCTTCCTAATCTTTTAACAGACTACCCACATGTGTATTACTGCAAATAATTAAATAATAAACATTTTAAAACTTTAAACATTTTTCATATAACGTAACTAAAAATCAACAAAACAAAAAAAGGACACACGAAAACTATGAAAAACAAAGGTTATTTTTTTTTATAAATGTAAAATAGCATTTAATTATTCATAGTCTTAATTATGTTTTTGTCTATCTCTAATGGGAAAATGGCGGGAACACACTCATGTTTTAACCTCTGTACTTTCTCCAGTTTTTTCCCTGCTAGGCGACCAAGTTCCCGGGATACAAGTTAGTAAATTATTCAGGGATGGGAGGATCAATAAATATCCAATACCAAAGTTGATTTAAAGCACAATGAAGACAGAAAGATGAAGATATTGGATGGTATTATTAAAGATGAATATTATATAATTCAACATTATGAAAAAATATAGGAAACTTATAAAAAACAATAATTAAAAATTATAGGAAACTTATAAAAAGCAATAAAGAAGGAAAAATATAGGAAACTAATAAAAAGCAATAAAGAAGGAAAAATATATAAAACTTATGAAAAGTCACAAAGAAGGAAAAATAAAAGATACAAGAAGAATAAGCAATGAATATGATAAAAGATAAAAATGAAAAATAAGTAATCAATAATATAAAAGATAAAAAAGAAGTATGAGCAATAAATAAAATAAAAAGAAGTATGAGCAATGAAGATACTAAAAGAAGTATGAGCAACGAAGAAACTAAAAAAGAGAGAATGAGCAATGTTGGAACTAAAAAAAAAGTATGAGCAATGAAGGAAATTAAAAGGAGAAAGAGAAATGAAGAAACTAAAAAGGAGTATGATATGAGCAATGATGAAACTAAATGGAGAAAGAGCAATGATGAAACTAAATGGAGAAAGAACAATAAAGAAACTAAAAGATTAAGAAGGTTAAGCAATGATGAAACCAAGGAGGATGAGCAATGAAGAAACTGAAAGAGCAATGATGAAACTAAAATAGAAGGAATAAAATAAAAGATTAAGAAGGTTAAGCAATGATGAAACCAAGGAGGATGAGCAATGAAGAAACTGAAAGAGCAATGATGAAACTAAAATAGAAGGAATAAAACAAAAGATTAAGAAGGTTAAGCAATGAAGAAGTTAGTTGGTTACTTTTGTCACATAAGGTACAGGTATTGATCCGGTCTGACCAAGGGAATTTCTGAAAAAATAAACTCATTACTTTGGGATGGATGGAGGGGGGGGGGCAGGGGTGTATATATTTTCAAAAGTTACACGGGGGGGATGCTTTTTGATGATCAGGGGAAGAAAAAATGAACATTAAAAGGCAATTTTTTATTTTTAATACTTTTTCCTTATAAAATTTATTTTCTTAAACAAGGAAAAGAGACTAAACTTGCAAACTTTTAAATTTTAAATGCTTAAAATGATTAATGTTAAATAATTAAAAACATTTACATTTTCCTGTAGAAGTTTTGTAGCAAAAAGCCTCATTTCTTTCATTCTAGCTATTAAAAACATTTAACCCTAAAAAAAGAATAGAGAAAAGTTCTCAAAGTTGGAAAAAACAAAATAAAAACAGAGAAACGGTAATTAAGAAGAACAGGTAAACAATTAATTCTCGTGGAATAACATAAACTTTCTTCTTTTTTATTACTTCATGAATAATAAAAAGTTTTCGGAGAAAAATAAGTTTTCAGACAAAAAGAGAATACTTTGTAATATAACTTCCTGAACAGAACTTTTATTTTATGTAAATCTTAAATCTTTAAAGCTAATTTAAAGTGACCCTGTGTAAGCAAAGATGAAAATGCCCGATTTACAAGGGTACCCTTGAAACATGTCGGTTTTCTGACTCTCCATGTTTTTCGAACTCTTTGAATTTCTCCATTGTTTCTTATAAGCAAGAAATGCGCTAGTCACTTTGCAGAGAAACTACAAATCAAAATGAACAGTTTTCAAAAACAAAAACATGGAGTTCTAATTCATATCAGATAAAGTTTTAAGGGTGCCCTAGTAAATCGGCCATTACCATCATTGCACGGAGAGTCGCTTGAAATTACGCTTACAGTCCCTTTGAGAAGAAAGGTGTTGAGAGGGAGGGGGGGTATTTAAGAAGAAAGGTGTAGGGGGGGGGAATATTATAAAAAATGAGTATATTTTCCTAGCAGTCCACCACTGCTCTTCATCTTTAGAAACCACGGTCAATATTTCACCTTTCTTGAACGGTAGATCGTCTGGGTCCTTAAAAAGTCAAAAAGTAAAAAAAATTCTTAACTTTTTTCTTCTTATGAACATTAACTTTTCCCCCCTAGTTGTTATTTATTTTGTATCAATTTGCAATTTGATGCTGAAAACTTTAAAATGTGATATCCTTAATCCCGATCTGTTAATTAATCTGGAGATTAATAACAAGAGTTGAACAAGCACTATTTAATCTGGAGATTAAGAAAAAGAGGAGATCAAGCATTGATCTCGATATCCAAAGTTTTCAGCTCAGAACATATTTCCCCACCCCACAGGGTAATTCTTAAAAGTATATATCCCTAAAAGTTCTGAGCCGAGATATGAATAGTTTTTGAGCTATTTTTTAAAGGTTCAATGAGAATCTTTAAAAAACCCTCCATGCATGGAAAGATGTCCGATTTACAACAATAACATTGAAACCCTCGTCTGATTTAAGTTTTTCAGATTCCGCACATGAAAATGAATAGTAGGATACAAAATCTAATTCATACTTGATCATAATAAGCTTTTATGGGTATCGTTGTAAATCGGGTATAGCCATCTTTGCATGGAGGCCGAAGGGTCACTCGAAGTTAAGCTTTCAGTCCCTTTAACCAAACTTTTTCATCGCATAAACAATTTCAGCCAGTCCCTTTAAGGAACCCAAATTTTGTCATCCGATTCACCATCTTATGCAGTGTAAAATGGATAAGTTTAAATTATTTAGATCATATAAAAAAATTACTTACACTGCCTTCGAAATCATACTTTCCCAAAACCTTCTCTACTCGTTTAGGAGCTGGTCTTATTAATGGCGTCGTGTCCAAGTAGTGAAGCTAAAATTACAAAATTATAATTAATTAGGAAAAACAAATAAGTAATTCTTAAAAGCAAGTATTTCTTGGGATCAATGTTAAAAAAACATTTCTTAAGACCAATTTCAAAATAAGTATTAATTGGGATCAATTTTAGAAAAGGCATTTCTTGGAATCAATTTAAAAAAAGCATTTCTTGGATTAATTTAATTTTTGGAAAAACATTTCTTGAAATTAATAATAGAAAAAGCATTTCTTGGGATTAATTAAAAAAAAAACTTTTCTTGGGATCCATTTCAGAGAAAGCATTTCTTGGAATCAATTTTCGAAAAAGCATTTCTTAGGATCAATTAAAAAAAGAATTTCTTGGGATCAATGTTAAAAAAAGTATTTCTTGGGACCAATTTCAAAATAACCCTGGTTAGGCGGGTCCAAACTGCATAGTAAATTGCGATTGCTTATTTGTAATATCTCATGCTTTGTAGTTGAATAAAAATATAAAAATATTTGGAAAAAGTTATTCATGGGAACAATTTTAGAAAAAAGCATTTCTGGGATCAATTTAAAAAAACTTTTCTTAAGATAAATTTTCTAAAAAGTATTTCTTGATTTCAATATTTAAAAAAGCATTTCTTGGGATAAATTAAAAAAACGCATTTCTTGGGATCCATTTCAAACAAGAAGATATCTATTCTCGGGGGCAATTTCAGACAAAAAGATAGATATTGTTGGGTCAATTTCAAAAAAGTATTTCTGAAAAAAACTTTTCCTTAGATCAATTTTAGAAGAGTCGCATCCTTAATTGATTTGTGGTGTTTTGAACATTAACAACATTTTTAACACATTGTTAGCATTTTTAACCACTTTTCTAACAAAAAAATGTTTTTACACTAGTCGAAATCTGAACTGAAATTGATCAAATTAAACATTTATTTACTTAGGAATCGAATAAAATAATAAAAAATTTTTTTTATAAAACAAAATATTACGAATATTTTACCTTATAAAAATTTAATAAGGCGGGTAAATCTGTGAACATTTGATCTCCTATTCTATATCTGATCTGATCGCCTAAATACAATCCTATTCTATATCTGATCTGATCACCTAAAGACAAAGGGAAACATAAAACTGTGAAAATGGAAGACGACAGTTAGCTTGAATTTTTTTCTCCATGCAATGGATCATAGTTATGCAGAAGGAATGATAAAACCCCAATCGTTCGTTAATGAACGATGTGAAACTCGTTGAGGCCTACATTTTCACTCAGGAACTAAACCTTTTGCTTCGCGCAAACTTTTCAACCATTTTAAATTTTTGAGAAGACAAAAAACTTAACCATCGCCCATCACTAACCGAGAAGACGAAAAACTTAACCAACGCCCATCACTAACCGAGAAGACAAAAAACTTAACCGATGCCAAACACTAACCGAGAAGACAAAAAACTCAACCAACGCCCATCACTAACCGAGAAGACAAAAAACTTAACCAACGCCCATCACTAACCGACTGCGTTTTTATATTTTTTAACCGGATTCCCATTTATGAAAAGAAGAAAAAAACTAATATGATTCCTATTTATATTTCTAAAGGAAACCTTGCCATCAAATGTTGGCAGTAAATTACGTTTTTTTTTCAGTTAGTTTTTGTTCCTAGAAATTGCTGTAGAAAATAAAACTATAACGGCTAGATAGACATGGTAGTTGAGTTGAGAGTGTAGTATCATGGAGAAATTTATCAGAATTCATATGAGACGTTTTTACGGTGTATAATTCAACCACAGCCCAAATTCAATCTTTAAAAATTCTCCTGGATGGTCCAATCTGAAAGGACGATAAAAAATGTAACAACAACAGAATTATTCAGTTATCGGTTTCTGCAATTTTGATGATCGTAAACGTTTTCGGTAGATTTCCTTAAAATTTTTCTTAAAAAGGCGACATTTAAAAAAATTTATAAAGAATAAGAAATTCAATAAAACATAAGAAATAATTGATTCTACCATTGATTTCTTCACAAATTTCTATTAAGAAAAATGTCCTGTCCTGTCCTGTCCTGTCCTGTCCTGTCCTGTCCTGTCCTGTCCTGTCCTGTCCTGTCCTGTTTTCTGACCAGGTTGCCACTTTTCTGTTATTTAAACATTTTCAACCTAAGCAATTTAATTGAAAGTAGTGCTTCTTCGTATGAAGGTGAATAGATAAAAATAAATTAAATAAATTGAACCGAGATAAAACAATTCTATTCTTTCACAACACAGGGGCTTAGAGAAAATACAATTATAGAGGACATTTTATTTAAAAAAATATATTTCAAAGGCTTGAGGATTTGGGGTAGGTAGGTATTTAGTCCTTCATGAGTTAGTCTTTTATGAGTTTGTTTGTCATAAGTTTGTTTGTCACAAGTTCGTTTGTCACAAGTTTGTTTGTCACAAGTTTGTTTGTCACAAGTTTGTTTGTCACAAGTTTGTTTGTCATAAGATTGTTTGTAACAAGTTTGTCTGTCACAAGATTGTTTGTGACGAGTTTGTGTGTGAGACAAGTCACAAGTTTGTCTGTCAGAATTTTTTCCTTCATGAGTTAATCTTTCATGAGTTAGTCTTACATGAGTTAGTCTTACATGAGTTAGTCTTACATGAGTAAGTCTTTCATGATTAGTCTTACATGAGTTAGTCTTTCAAGAGTTAGTCTTTAAAGTCTTTCATGAGTTAGTCCTTCAAGAAGTTTGCATTTCAAGAGAAGGTCTTTCAGAAGTTTGTCTTTCATTAGTTAGTCTTTCAAGAAGTTTGTCTATTAAATCTATATAAAAAAGCTCTTCGCTCTTTTAAATATTCACAAATATGTTAGCTACATAGCTGGTCAAACAACTGGAACAATTAGCTGACATTTTTTTAAGGAATTCATGGGTACCCGGGGGGTAACATAGGCTGAACATAATTTTCTTTAAATTCAATTTTTATTTTAATTTCACGGGCAACGCCGGGCACTTCAGCAAGTATATCGAAAGGGCTTGACGGGCGGGGGCTGGGGATTAAGTGTTTGACTCTCAGAATTTCGTTTCAAGAGTTTGATATTACTGTATAAAAAATGTGTTTAATCTAAATGTTACCTTGTTGTATTTTATTAATCTAAATATTACCTTGTTGTATTTTATTAATCTAAATATTACCTTGTTGTATTTTATTAATCTAAATGTTACCTTGTTGTATTTTATTAATCTTAATATTACCTTGTTGTATTTTATTGATGATATAATGAGACACCTTGGAGTCCTCTTTCACACACAGCACATAGTCTGTAGACAGACAAACAACGATTAATATTTTTTTTGAAAAATTATGTAGAGTATGAATTTTTTTTATAAAATTTAACAGAAAAAGTTTAGTGAAAATGCTCACATTTATCAATAAGTAACTTCAACAAACTTTTAAAAAGAAATCAAGGAACATAAAAGTTGGAATGTTAAATATTTTTTTTGTATTATCGATGCTTTAAAGTTAAATAAAAACATCGAATGAATAAAATAGCACGTGGAATCTGTGATATTTTCATTTTCGGAACATAAAACAAGTTGTAAGATCCATAAAACTGTAGAAAGGTAAGACGACTTTTAGACTCAAGTTTCTATTCTAAGTAGCAGTGCTTAGGATCCATTTATTTTTGATGCGCCAAGGACAATTCTGCAAGATTTAACGATATTTTAAACAAACAAAAAATTTTCTAACATTTTCTTCTTGTGGGCTTTTTTTTGCCGAAACTTAGTTTGGACATTTTTGTTAAATTATTATCAGTCAACAATTTAAATTTGTGTTTTAAGAGAAACAATTATGGTTTTGGTTGATATTTGGTTGATATTTCCCCAACAGATACGGATCCTTTGCACTGCTAAATAGTCCTCTGAAACATAAATTGTGCAATGTACACAAACCCTTAATATCCTGACTATCAGACTATTGGAGAAACTATACATGACATGAACAAAATAAATTAACATAATATTGCATCAATGTCGTCTTTCTATTCCACATATTTATGGGCCCAATGTAGAAAAAAATATCATGAAAAAGTAAAATTTGTTGTTTGCAGCCTTCCTCCAACAATACTGGATGAATCCCTAAAATAATATTAACACTTTAATACAAATTTAACAAATTAAAAATAAAATTTTAAATTTGCTAAAAATTCCAAACTTAAAAGTACGGTTGTGTAAATTAAAAATTGAAAAAGAAGTTAATAAGGGTACATTATATTGAACATATGCAATTTAATTGATTAAACAACATTATGATAATGAAATTCAAAATCAAAATCAAAATAATTTTCGTCGAAAATTAAGTTTTACATCTAAATGAACTGATTACTTGAATCAAACTCTATTAGTCCAATCCCTATCTTTTTCACATGAGGGTGTAAACCTTTTATACTAAGATCTAGTCAAATTCATCGTTTGATATATTTAATGTATACGGCGTCAGGTTGCAGAGATATAAGGATTAGAAAATTTAGAGTTTGAGGCGAGTTCTCAGTTTAGATTAGATGTCAAAATTAACTTCTTGTAAAATTAAAGTTTTGACCGTTACAAAATACAAATTGATTTGATAGTAAAATATATTCTTTAATATTCGTAAACATTCCCTTCAAACTCCGCTTGACCTACCTTACTAGAAATACTCCGCCTTCTCTCTCCGCCATGAGCAGATCCGTTGCATCCTGCCGGGTCATAGCTCCAAAATACCAACTGAAAAAAATATCTATTGAATTTGCGAAAATCTTCGATATTCTTGAGAAAAAAAAACTTTACATATGGCAAAAATCTTCAAAATACCAGCTGAAAAAGAAATATCTGTAAAAATGGCGAAAATCACTAAAATATCATTTTTCTAATTTGAATATTTGGCTAAGTTTTAAAAAATACCACTAAAAAAAATATCTGCTGAAATGACAAAAATCTTCGAAATATTGAAAACAAAAAATAACATATGACGAAAATCTTCGAAATACCAGCTGAAAAAATGTCAAACCGACGAAAATCTTCCCGAGATATTAAACAAAAACTAAATATGTATCGCTAAAAAACTACAAAATCCTAACTAAAAATCTGTTAAAATATCTGAAATATTTAACAACAATAAAAATGGCAATAATTTACATATATATATTGTCAAATTACGTATAAAAATTTTTCAATTGACGAAAAAGCTGACATTAATTCTGTGGCACACGCAATGTTCCGAAAGAAAAATCAAAAATGTGAACATGAAATATTAATACAGAGATATTTGTTTCCAGAAAATTACTCCTATATAATCGGGTAAAGTAACAATAATTTATGACATAACTTTTAATTGAAATTGTAGTCCTGAGGCCTAATTTAAAGAATTTGAGCCAGGGCTTAAATTTGAGACGCGGCTCAAATATGGTTGGTTCCAATTTGAAAATCGTATTCAATGTTTCAAGATTTAAGCCGGCACTCAATTGAGACGCGGCTCAAATTCATTAAATTCGGGCTTTGGATAGATTAAAACTTAATGACCCCCCCCCCTAACCCATCTAAGTGTTCAATGATGTTGTAAGGTATATTACAAAAGGAAGCAATCTGTATTCAAACATGTCTGCTGAGATTTCTTAAACCTATAATTTCAAGAAGAAACTGTACCGGGATAAAGTGAATAAAATGAGATAGAACATATTCTCAAAATGTATCAAATAAAAAGGGACTGGCCATGTAATTTCATGTGGTAAGTGGGGTATGTTTTATTTACAACTACACATGATCACTTGACCAAAAGTGATCAATTTTCCAAGAGAATATCTTGAATATCTCATCATCCTTGATCAACCAAAGGTTTAAATGGTATCATTTTGAATCGACATTCTCTTTTACAAATGGAGGACCACTTGACATTACACGTACAGTCCCTTCAATTCTTTAATTTCAAGATGAATCTAAAAAAAATATGAAGAAACTGAACTATAAGATGAAGCATAGTTCCCACAATTTATCAAATTAAGGCGGGGGGAATGTGACAAATTGCATACGTTGGAACCATAGATAAAGATAGATCGGCATAAAACGACATTTTTCATCTTGAAAGATATAAATGTACAGAGATGTTTTAAAGATATTCCTATTATATAGATTAACTAGGTCGGTTGTGAACATTGGCTGTTCTTATGTCATTGAGTACTTGTGGTGTACATGAGTTCTGTAGAGAGAAATTTAAGTTAGTTTAGTCCTTCTTCAGTTCTCGTCAATGTGATATTCTCAAAATAAAATTCACTCCTGAGTGGTTTAATAATTATGAAATCCATTAAAACACCAAACCACCCCGCTTATCATTAAACTACACTTTGACCCTTAGAAGCATGAGTTCGCGGACTGTACAATTCTTGGTGATTTTACGTGCATAAGCTATCCATGTTTATTTATTTATCTATGGTTGGAACAGATACAGACTGCAGGTCCTGGAGTCAGAACTGTTATGTTGTAAAGTAAATCTCAAGATCAAGAATTGGATTTCCATCTTCTACAGACGGATTGATATAATTTAATTTCTCTTCATGGTGGTCATGTCCTGCAGGCAGTGCCTAGGATCCGGATCCGTTGGATCCGTAAGATTTTGGCTTCCTTGATCCGGATCCGCAAAAATATGCGGATCCACGGATCCGGATCTAAGGGGTAAAATATCAACCAAAAACTACAAAAAAAACTTTTTTACTCCTAAAACCCAACTCTGAACTTTTGAAAAAAAAAGAGATTTTTCCTCATTTCTGAATGGTTCATCAAGTTTTAGGATAAAAATAAGCGAAAAAAATAAAACAAAAAATTTGAAAATTATTTTTTTGTTAAAACAATTCAGTAAATCTTAAAGAAATGACCTGGATCCGGATCCGGGTTTGGATCCAGATCCGGATCCATTTTTTCCCGTGCGGATCCAGGATCCGCATCAAAATCAAATGGATTCTAAGCACTGCCTGCAGGGATACCTTTATTTGAGGGATCAATCGTTTATCCTCAAATAAAAAAGTGCCAACATCGGGTATCAAGACTCAGTTTTTTAGTATTAACGATATTTCACACAAAAGTTTCGATATCTGTGGCCGAATTTAAAGAATTTGAGCGGCGGTTTAAATTTAAGCCGCGGCTTAAATATGGTTGGTTCCACTTAAAATTGTATCAAATGTTTCAAGATTTAAGCCGACGCTTAATTTAAACCGGGTTTTGGCAGATTTAAACCGCGGCTCAAATTCTTTGAATTCCATCTCTGGTGGTTTATCACTTCGGAGCCAAGAGGTTGGATAAAGAACAAGGTTTCTTCCACCGTTAAAAAGTTGTTGCGCAAATTTTAATTCGTGTAGCGCGAATTTTAAAGTTGAATTTCGCAATAAGAGCGATTTTGGAACTCCATTGGAAACTTTATGGAGATTATACGGAGATATGATTATAGAAAGAATGAGAGGATATATCTATATCTCTAATGTCTAAACTTATATCAACCTTATTCTACTCAACTCAAGAATATAAACCTACTTGATTATCTACCTACCTATCTCCCTACTTGATTATCTACCTACCTACCTCATTATCTACCTACCTACCTCCCTACTTGATTATCTACCTACCTACCTCCCTTCTTGAGTATCTACCTACCTACCTCCCTACTTGATTTTCTACCTACCTACCTCCCTACTTGATTATCTACCTACCTACCTCCCTACTTGATTATCTACCTACTGCAGCACAGCTCAATCATTAGTTAACACACAAAGAAGTTTTGAGGCAACATTTTACAATTCAATCTCAGGGATTCGTTGAAAACTGTAAATTTAGAGAATAAATGCATTGATAGTTTGGTATGCTATATCATGAACCTGATTAAATGAATTGCGATAAGTCGTTGAACTGCCAGTTCAAATCCTGAATCACTGATTCAAAGTTATAAAATTCCTGAGGATATAGGCAATTGATTGAAGACTGGGAATGAAACGGTGATTCATGATTTGAACCGGTGGTTGGTGGTTAAACGACCTCTCCCATTCATTAAATTCGATTTCTGAATCTTATATTCCGTCAATCCAACCCCCGTCCTTTGCATTTACAGTGCATTCATTTTTTCCTCCGTACTTAAAGGGAATGTTGGCATAATTTCAAAGGATCCTCCATTCTAAAAGTTACATGACTGATACAAGGTATACAGTATTTAACCGTAGGCAGCCGGAATAATGAGGAAGATAACGTCATTTTATATTGAAGAAATACATCTGTCCATTTTTTTCTTTGGCTTTGCTTCATACATTTTTGATAAGAAATGGTTAAAGGATAACACTTCTAATTCTGTCGACAGTCCCTTTAAAACTCGTTATTTCTGCTGAGTCTGGTTGGATAAAAAGAAAACCAAGTGGATTCCAAAATTCAAATTTCAAGATTTATTTTAAAATTGAGAAAACATGAAGCATCTTCCAGAAATAGTGAAGCTTTGAAATTCAAGCCCAAAGGGTAATACCTTGAATGTTAAAAAGGGTGAAATACAGGATACGAATACAAATATTTAGAAGTAACATGTGGAAAACAACGTTTGAACCATAGATTAATAACAATACAGATAGAACACTAGATGTCGTCTTTTCAAGATTTAGGGGGTTTTCGTTCACAACAACCCTGAGATAGAAGCCCAAAGGAGTTATGCGCATGCTATCTGTCTGTCTCTTGTCATTGAACGCGGCATATAGAATCATTCATAAATTATTTTGCAAGATTTTTAACAATCTCTATTGGTAAGCACTATTTTGCTCCTTGGATCCGGATGTTTTAGGGGATCCGGATCCAGGGAGCCAGAATGTTGCGGATCCAGATCCTAATAAGACTAATCGATACTTAAAACTTACTTTTTAAAAATTGTAATAACTGTCATTCTTCTCTATCCTTTCTCCAATTTTGGCGTCTGTTCACGACATTTAAAAGTGAGTTTTATTCAAGTTTCTTTCAAAGTTTCATTCAAAATCCAATATTTCAAATAAAATTAATTAAGTTTTTTTAATGCAACTTTTGAAATTAGAAATTGTGTTTAAGATGAGTAAACATGTTCACCATATGTCACTGTGTAGGCTACTAAACCAGGTCTACAGTATACTCTATACCTGATNTTCTTAATTTTTAAACATTTTTTTGAATTCCGGAAATCAAACGCATGAAACAGGTACAAAATCATGAGAATAATACCCGTGGGGGGGAGGGATGTTTTCTTTGAAAATCAGAAAAAATAAAGATAAATGGTTGAACTATAAATCTGGTCGGTTCAACCGTTTCTCGCTTTTCATTAAATTTTGTTGCTGATCTTATAGATATGTATAAAATGAACAAATCCGAAGACAATAAGACTCAGCGACACGTGAAGATATTTAATAAAAAATCTCTTTAATCATTTGTATGAAAAATAAACCGAAGAAGATTAAATTATATTATTTTATATAGAATTAGATTCCGCTAGGTTACGCCAATGTGTGCTCAAACTTATATTTAGGGGTTTCTGAACCATATGGGAATATATATATATATATATTAAGCATCATACGGAACCAATAAAACAGATGGCGGTATTGTAGCAGCATCATTTTCTCCTGTTGGTTTCCATGGATTTCTTCAAATGAAGGTTTTCGTGGATTTTTAAAAAGTTTTCGAATTTTTTTACCCCCCCCCCACTAGGGGGTGAAAGAAGGGTATACATTATTCACCCCTGCGCTTTTTACATCTTTGTGAACATAGAGCTTACAAGTTTATCTGGCAGTGGGACTAGGCGCGCATGCAATAACAGTATCTTTAGTCACCTGTCCCAAAAAATTAGCCTTCGTAAAAAAATCAGAAAGACTGAAAGCCGATCTCATCATATAGAAACTTTCTGAACAAAGAGCTATTTTCCACTTGTTTTATACTTGCACTGTTAATATAATTATCAATTTGTAATTGTAAACTCGTTCTGTATACAGATACATGTATTTTAGCAATAAACGTTATCTTATCTATCAAGTTGTAATCTGTTTTTGTTTTTTGTCCGATCATAACTCATGAACCCTTGGACCATTTTGCCTCAAATTTTTATCGAGAACTCGGTATGACCACGGGAGTGATCTTAGCATGGTTTTAGGATTCTAAAGTTAAATTCGTAATTGATGACAAAGCGCGGGTAAACGGTGGGACTAACTTCCGAAGCTAGTTTTGATTAAATGATAAAATATTGAGAAATTAGAAAGAACTATTTTATTCTTGGAAAGGAATTCCATAAAATTAATATTTAGAAACCAAATTTAAAACGTTTTTTTCCCCCTGTACCAGAACATTCATTGACACAATTTAGACGTAAAATTACTTTCTATTGAGAACTAAGATTTTTCTTACTTGGAAAGAAAATCCGTAAATTTAATGTTTTGACACCAAACTTAAAACATGTTTTTTCCCTCTGAACAAAATGTAGTAAAAATAGAGAAAGTATTGAAGGAAATTTTCCTAAATTAGGAAAATCAGTAAGATTCATATTTTGAAACCAAATTTTATTTTTTTCCTGAACGCTGTTAATTGTTAATTGTCCTGAACAGTGATGAACAAAATATTGATTTATAATTACTAAATATTAAGAACTTGAAAATTAACATTAAAATGATTTGAAAATGAGAAAAAAATATGTTAATTATTCGTTCATACATTTATTTAAAAATCAGTTTTCCAAACGAATTTTTTTTAAAGGGTTTTATTCATTTTCTTCATTACGGTAAATCATTAAGGTAAATTATTAAGGTAAATCATTAAGGTAAATCATTAGGGGAATCATCAAAAATAATATTTTCCAGTTTTTTTCTTCAATCTTCTTCTACCATTTACTTTTATCAAAGAGACTGATGAAGATTTTTTTAGATTTATCCAGAGGCCGAATTTTAAGAATTTGAGCCGCAGCTCAAATATGGTTTGTTCCACTTAAAATTGTACAGAATTTTTCAAGATATAAGCCGGCGCTCAATTGAAATCGGTTTTTGGGGGGGGGGGTTTTGAGAGGCTCAAATTCAATAAATTCGGACACTGGACGTAAACTGATGTTTATACATTCCCAAACCTTAAAACGATATCCTTTAACCCTTTTTTAGATTAAAAAACAATAGAAATAAATCGTCATTTTCCTGCTTTTAAAAAAATTCTTTAAATTTTCTTCATTTTATCCAGCAAGTCACTTTAACAAAGAACAACAGTTGAAAACTATGAATTTTTCAGATAGAGAAACAAGGGCAACATTTTTGCTTGTTTAAAGAGTATTTAGTTATTTTTCAATTAAAGTGTTTTTTTCTAGTCTGACATATAAACATTTATTTCAGAGTTACAACTCGGATTTAATCAAATATTTAATTCTTGAAACTAAATCTTCAATAAGGTATTTTAAGTTTTGTAAAACCCATCAATTATCCTAATTTTTCAGAAAATCTCTGAATTTTTTACTTATTTTTCTGTATTGTGACAATTTCCTGGGAGAAAAGCTATATCTTCTAATTAGAAATTTAAGCGGGGGATAAAAAGTTAGGTTTTATCCGTTTATCTTGATTACATTCTTGAAAGTTTAATTACCTCTTGACCTTAATATTTTCTAAACTTTAAAACCTGTCACTGCGCACAAATCCTATTTGCCCCCCCCCCCCCCCCCCCAAAAAAAAACATAATTCATATATTCTGCTAGTTTTAAAAGTTTAAAAGTTGCATCAATTTTCAAGACTGGGTCCACTTCAAAGGGTCGCAGCGTCTTGGCCTTTGATTTTCACTACTACTCATTGTTACTCTAAACTTCTTTTTAAGAATTTATTGGCAAAACACTGAGCAGTTTTAGCGTAATAGTAACCGTTGGAACACTAGAACCCCCCCCCCCCTACTGCCTGATTTAAGCACCTGTTACATAATAAACCTGTGGGTTGAAATCATCTCTTAAAGAAAGGCCGTTAGGCAGTTTAGTACTGATTCACAGATACATAAGATTACTGATCTATAGATAGGATAGATCGAATGATAGATAAATAAATATATAGATAGATAGATAGATAGATAGATAGATAGATAGATAGTTAAAATAAGTAGATAGGGATGGATAGCTAGATAGAATAGATAGAAAATATAGTTAGATAAATAGAAAAGATAGATCAATAGGTAGATAGATAAATGGCTGGACTAGATAGAATAGATAGATAGATAGAAAAAATAGATAGATATAAAAGATATATAGATAGAAAAGATAGATCGAAAGGTAGATAGATAGAATAGCTGGAGTAGATAGAATGGATGGATAGATAGATATAAAAGATATATAGATAGAAAAGATAGATCGAAAGGTAGATAGATAGAATAGCTGGAGTAGATAGAATGGCTGGATAGATAGATATAAAAGATATATAGATAGAAAAGATAGATCGAAAGGTAGATAGATAGAATAGCTGGAGTAGATAGAATGGCTGGATAGATAGATATAAAAGATATATAGATAGAAAAGATAGATCGAAAGGTAGATAGATAGAATAGCTGGAGTAGATAGAATGGCTGGATAGATAGATATAAAAGATATATAGATA